>NC_080542.1:10794074-11031574 GCF_028640845.1 Ahaetulla prasina | reverse complement strand
TTCTTCTTTCTTTCTCTTCCTTCGTTCTTACTTTCTCTCTCTCTCTCTCCCTGTCTCTTTCTCTCTTTCTCTCTCTCCTTCTCTCTCTCTCTCTCTCCCTTTCCTTCCTTTCTCCCTCCCTCGCTACTTTTTCTTTTCTTTCTTACTTTCTCTCTCTCTCCTTCCTTCCTTCTTTCCTGCTTGCCTGCCTGTTTTTCTTTCTTACTTTCTCTCTCTTCCTTCCTTCTTTCCTTTCCTTTCCTTCTTACTTTCTCTCTCTCTCTCTCCCTTTCCTTTCCTTTCTCCCTCCCTCGCTACTTTTTCTTTTCTTTCTTACTTTTTCTCTCTCCCTCTTTCCTTTCCCTTCCTTCTTTCCTGCTTGCCTGCCTGTTTTTTCTTTCTTACTTTCTCTCTCTTCCTTCTTTCCTTCCTTCCTTCTTACTTTCTCTCTCTTCCTTCCTTTCCTCTTTCCTTCCTTCTTACTCTTGATGATTCTTCTTATCCTCCTCCTCGCCTTTTAACAATCCCATAATCGTTTGCAGGGTGGAATCTAGGCAACTGAATGGAGCTGAGAGTTTACTGGCCGGATGCCTTTCCTGTCGCCAATGCGTGTTTTTATTCAGCAGATATACTCTCAGAGTGCCCAGAGAGTGAAATATCTGCCTCTACCTAGGATTGAACTCACAGCCTCCTTATTGTGAGGTGAGAGCTCTACCTCTAGGCCACCCCACCACCCTGTGGTTTGTCAGGGCCTCCTTCTGGACGGATGTGCTCCTCCTTGGATTTCCTGGTGGTGTCCCGTCCAAGAATTCACCCGTCTGACCGCATTTAGCCTCTGAGCCCAGGGAAAGCCAATCAGGTGCTGGCTCTGAAACCCGGAGTTTCCTTTCCAAAGCGGGATGAAGGGGTGATTCCTTCCTTCTTACCCCCCACCCCCGCCACCACCGCACTTTGCAATGTTCCTTAAATTTACCGGTGTGAGTGTGTATGGCCAGGGTGGGAGTTAGCGAGAGAAGGAAAATAAAATTTGGAAAGCAAATGAGCTCGTGGAGGGTTGTGATGGGGGGACAACGGGGGACTGTGCGGGCGAAGGCGCCCTCTCGCCTCAGGCTGTTTTTTAAATAATAATAATAACAACAACAACAACAACAACAACAACAACAACAAATTAATTATAATAAAAAAAATAAAAAATAAAATAAAATAATAAACAATAAATAAAATAATAAATAAAATAATAAAATAAAATAATAAAATAATAATAAATTAAATAAATTAAATAATAAAAAATAAAATAATAATTAAAATAATAAATAAAAATAAGCACTTAAAAGCGATTGGCGCTGACAAGATCCCCATTGGTCAGCTGCAGAAGGCCACCTTACTGGGATCTGCTCGCATAATTCGCCGATACATCACGCAGTCCTAAACGCAAGGGGACTGTTTGACACTATGATACGAAATCCAGCATAGTTATCCCGTTTGCTGTGTATACTGTCATTTTATGTAAATAAAATTAAATAAATAAATAAATAAATAAATAAATAAATAAATAAATAAATAAATAAATAGTAGTAGTAGTAGTAGTAGTAGAAATTCCCTTAAGTGGATCGATCGATATAATTGATATTTTAAAAATAATAATAATAACCTACTATTTCCAAAGGACCTTAGGTTTCATCCATCCCTCTTATCCATTTTCTTCCTCTTCGTTTGTTTGTTCAAAAGTTGACCAGCATAATTCATTCTCTCTCTCTGTCTCTTTTCTTTCTTCTTTCTTTCTCTTCCTTCGTTCTTACTTTCTCTCTCTCTCTTCTCTTCCCTTCCCTTCTTTCCTTTCCTTTCCTTCTTACTTTCTCTCTCTCTCTCTCCCTTTCCTTTCCTTTCTCCCTCCCTCGCTACTTTTTCTTTTCTTTCTTACTTTTTCTCTCTCCCTCTTTCCTTTCCCTTCCTTCTTTCCTGCTTGCCTGCCTGTTTTTTCTTTCTTACTTTTTCTCTCTCTTCCTTTCCTTTCCTTTCCTTTCCCCTTTCTTTTCCTCTTTCCTTTCCTTTCCTCTTTCCTTTCCTTTCTTACTCTTGATGATTCTTCTTATCCTCCTCCTCGCCTTTTAACAATCCCCATAATCGTTTGCAGGGTGGAATCTAGGCAACTGAATGGAGCTGAGAGTTTACTGGCCGGATGCCTTTCCTGTCGCCAATGCGTGTTTTTATTCAGCAGATATACTCTCAGAGTGCCCAGAGAGTGAAATATCTGCCTCTACCTAGGATTGAACTCACAGCCTCCTTATTGTGAGGTGAGAGCTCTACCTCTAGGCCACCCCACCACCCTGTGGTTTGTCAGGGCCTCCTTCTGGACGGATGTGCTCCTCCTTGGATTTCCTGGTGGTGTCCCGTCCAAGAATTCACCCGTCTGACCGCATTTAGCCTCTGAGCCCAGGGAAAGCCAATCAGGTGCTGGCACTCGCTCTGAAGCCCGAATCTCTCATTTGGTGCTGATTTCTATTCTCAAAGACCCCACCCCCCATACATTGTTTGGCCCTTGAGCTACATGCTGCATAACTGAAGACGCTTCTTGGATGAGATGCAAAATATTTTCTTTTCTTTTCTTTTTTACAATTTTTTTGGGGGAAATATACATAAATATTGAATACATGAACAGTGTGGCATCTATTTTTATTTTTATTTATTTATTTATTGGTCAAGCATATATCAGATAACAGATATAAGTATAAACATCATTATGAATACATGAAATTAATATGAATAAAAGGGGGACATTAGGACAGGGATGGTAGGCACGCAGGTGCACTTAGGCATGCCCCTTACAGACCTCTTAGTGTTGTGCCTCGTCCTCCCTCCTCTCCTCAGCCGGGCCCCTCCCATCTCCTCCCGGGCCTGCTATCAGATTCGGAGTCTGATAATGAAGATGAACGGCCTGTCATGCCTCCAGCCCCCAGCCCTGGCCCCATGCCCAGACAGGATGTCAGGAATGAACAAACAAACCTCACTCCTACAGCATGTGAGCAGGGAGCCAGCCACGTGCTGGAATTACCAACAGCAGATCCAGCTGAAGAGAATTCACAGTGGGAGGATCCCCGCTTCCGGAGATCTGAGAGGCAACGTCAGCAGAAGGAAGGGAGGGGCAGGCCTGGATAAGTGCTGAGTCATGGAGCCACACTCCACAGCCTATATAAAGGACCAGCTTGAGTCAAGCAACTTTGAGTCAAGCAAAGTCTCATTTAGTTTGCTGAAGTCACAACTTGGATTCCTGCCTGCCCTGAGAAATCTGAAAGGAATTTGGCAAAGCTGCAGAGGCTTTGTGGCCACGCTTGATATAGACTTCCTAGACCCGGTCATCGGAGTGGGAGTGGAACACGACACTTAGGAATGGGGTGAGGTCAACAGTAGACAATTTAAGCTTAACGTTTTGGGGGTTTGGGGAAGAAACCACAGAGTCAGGTAGTGCATCCCAGGCATTGACCATTCTGTTGCTGAAGTTGTATTTTCTGCAAACGGGTTTGGAGCGGTTTACCTTGAGTTTATATCCATTATTTGCTCGTGTATTGTTGTGGTTGAAGCTGAAGTAGTCATTGACAGGTAGGACATTGTGGAAAATAATTTTATGTACTACGCTTAGATCAGATCGAAGTCGGCATAGTTCTAAGTTGTCTAAGCCCAAAACTTGGAGTCTGGTGGCGTAAGGTATTTTATAATGGGTAGAGGAATGGAGGAGTCTTCTCGTAAAATATCTCTGGACTCTCTCGATTGTATTTATGTCCGATATGCAGTGCAGGTTCCAGACAGATGAGCTGTATTCAAGAATTGGACTAGCAAATGTTTTGTATGCTCTAGTTAATAGTACAATATTACCAGAGAAGAAGCTACGCAAGATTAGGTTAACAACTCTTAATGCTTTTTTGGCAAAGTTGTCACAGTGGGCTCTGGCACTTAGATCTTTAGAAATGAGTACTCCAAGGTCCTTGACAAAGTGAGGGTCATCTACAAGGTCATGGCCACCTAATTTGCATTTTATGTTTTGATTTGAAGTTGCCACTTGTTAGACCAATCTGACATATAGTCAAGGTCTTTATGTAGGTTAGTTGCATTGTCAGTGGTGTTGAGTAGTTTAACATCATCAGCGAAGAGAACATAGTGTCTTTTAATATGATCGCAAAGGTCATTTATATATAGTACGAAGAGTGTTGGATCATTAGTTTTGATACTAAATAATAGTGATAATATTGATAATTACATTAATCACAGTCACATTGTAATAACATTGTAAATATTACAATTAAAGTTATTAACATGTTAGTGTTTGCTCCACCATCCTTCATCGTTTTATTATATTTTAATACACACTACTAATAACCATAATAATATTGTTTAAGTGTGCATAATAAAATCATCTTTCAACTTCTAATCTTTTTAAAATATTCTATAGGGATATGCATAATAATATTTTCCCCCTTTCTAATTTCTACCTCTATTCTAATTCTTAATAGAACAAATCTTATATTGGTAGGTATTCTATTTCTATCCATCATCTCTTGCTCATTTTAGTATTTCAATTCTTGTTGATTTTTTGGCATGTTTTCCATACCCCTTCCTTGGGATTTTGTAGCTCCAGCCATCATTCACATTTGATCTAAATGTTTCCTGTTGAGACTCTAGAAAGAGTGCAGAGAAGAGTAACAAAGATAATTAGGGGACTGGAGGCTAAAACATATAAAGAATGGTTGCTGAAATTGGATTTGTCTAGTCTGATGAAAAGAAGGAGTAGGGGAGACATGATAGCAGTCTTCCAATCTCACAGGGGTTGCCGCAAAGAAGAGGAAGTCAAGATATTCTTCGAATTACCTGAGGGTAGAACAAGAAGCAATGGGTGGAAACTAAACAAGGAGAGAAGCAACCTGGAACCAAGGAGAAATTTCCTGACAGTGAGAACAATTGACCAGTGAAACAACTTGCCTCCAGAAGTTGTGAATGCTCCAACACTGGAAGTTTTTAAGAAGATGTTGGATAACCATCTGTCTGAAGTGGTGTAGGGTTTCCTGCCTAAGCAGGGGGTTGGACTAGAAGACCTCCAAGGTCCCTTCCAACTCTATTATTCTATTCTATTCTGTTCTGTTCTGTTCTGTTCTGTTCTGTTCTGTTCTGTGCTGTTCTGTGCTGTTCTGTGCTGTTCTGTTCTGTGCTGTGCTGTGCTGTTCCGTTCTGTTCCATTCTATTCCATTCCATTCCATTCCATTCCATTCTATTCTATTCTTTTCTTTGTCTCTACCTCTCACTGCCAAACCTTCATTACTCCCATCAGTGCCTCTATCCTCCCTTCTGGATGAAATATTTTCAATGAAATTCAGGTGCCTTTTGAATAGCACCTTTGGGACCACCATGACCTGGATAATCAAGAATCTCCCTTGACAACAAGGTCTACATTTTCCCGAATTGACCTTCCGAAGTCAACGTGGGGCTTGGCTTTTGTCACCAGGGTGAGAGCCTGCATTAAGATGGCGGCACCCATCCCAACGATAACAACTGCAGTAATGGATAGCCTTCCTCTCTCAGTGGTTTTGGACTACGGTAGATGGGTGACATTTGGTATCTGGTGTGTGCCAGGAAAAAAAAAAAGTGTTATATGTAAAAGTCCCACAAGAGGGCTGGCAATAATTTTGGGGGTGGTAGGTGTGTATTGGAGGAAGTTGCGTGTTCATATCTCCAGTATTTTATTTTGCATCATTAGGAAAAAGAAACAGAACTTAAAAGGAGAGGATCTTTTTCTCAGAATCTTTCTCTTCAACAAACCTTTCTTCCTTCTTCCTCCCTCCCCTTCCCTTCCCCCTCCCCTCCCCTCTTCTCATCCCCATCTCTTTCCTTCTCCCTTCCCTTCCCTCCCTTCCCCTCCCTCCCTCCCTCTTCTCATCCCCATCTCTTCCTTCTCCCTCCCTCCCTCCCTTCTCCCTCCCTCCCTCCCTTCCTCCTCCCCTCTTCTCATCCCCATCTCTTTCCTTCTCCCTTCCTTCCTTCCTTCCTTCCTTCCTTCCTTCTCCCTCCCTCCCTTCCCACTTCTCATTCCCATCTTTCCTTCTCCCTTCCCTTCCCCCTCCCCTCCCCTCTTCTCATCCCCATCTCTTTCCTTCTCCCTTCCCTTCCCTTCCCTCCCTTCTCCCTCCCTCCCTTCCCACTTCTCATTCCCATCTTTCCTTCTCCTTCCTTCCTTCCCCTCCCTCCCTCTTCTCATCCCCATCTCGTCCCTTTTCCCTTCCTTCCTTCCCTCCTTCCTTCCTTCCCCTCCCTCTTCTCATCCCCATCTCTTTCCTTCCTTCCTTCCCTTCCTTCTCCCTTCCCCTTCCCTTCCTTCTCCTCCTCCCTTCCCTCTTCTCATTCCCATCTTTCCTTCTCCTTCCTTCCCCTCCCTCCCTCTTCTCATCCCCATCTCTTCCTTCTCCTTCCTTCCCTTCCTCCCTTCCCTTCCTTCTCCTCCTCCTCATTCCCATCTTTCCTTCTCCTTCCTTCCCCTCCTCCCCTCTTCTTATCCCCATCTCTTTCCTTCTCCTTCCTTCCTTCCTCCTTCCTTCCCCTCCCTCTTCTAATCTCCATCTCTTTCCTTCTCCCCTCTCCTCCCTTCCCCCTCCCCTCCCCTCTTCTCATCCCCATCTTCCTTCTCCCTTCCATTCCCTCCTTCCTTCCTTCCTTCTCCTTCCCTCCCTCCCTTCCCTCTGCTCATCCCCATCTCTTTCTTCTCCTTCCCACCCCTCCTCCCTTCCCTCTTCTCATCCCCATCTTTCCTTCTCCCTCCCTCCCTTCCTTCTCCCTCCCTCCCTCCCTTCCTCTCCTCTCCTCTCCTCTCCTCTCCTCTCCTCTCCTCTCCTCTCCTCTCCTCTCCTCTCCTCTCCCCTCCCTCTTTCCTTCTTCCTTCTCTTCCCTCTTCCCTCCCTTTCCTGCTTCCCACTCATCCCAGCCACAGCTCCATAGCCATCCAGCCAGCACATCGGGGCAGCACATTGGGGCAGCCACCCTCCTCCGCCTGTCCCTTCTCCCATCCCCTCCCCCTTCGGAAGCCGCATCTTTGATTCCGCCACCACCGCTGCCACCACTCCTGCCTCCTTTTTACCTCTTCCCTGTGGCCTTTTGACCTCCCCCCGGAGCTACAAAAGTAAAATCCTCAGAGAAGCTCGCTGCGGGAATGTTAATGAATCCGCAGCACAAAAGGCGTAAAGACTTTTTACTTCAGTGGATGGGGAGGGGGAAAATGGGCCCCATTGAGATGATATTTCTGTGTGTGGTGGAGTGAAGATGTTGAAATTGGGGGGTGGGACAAGACCAAGACCCAGCGCTATCTCTAAATCCGCCAGGAAAATTAGGAAAAGCAGAGATTTCCTTCCTTCCTTTCCTAAAACTTTAGATCCAGCCAACCTCTGCGTTGGCTCACTAACTCGCAAATGACCTTTTTTTTGCGGGGGGTAAAAAGTTTTTTCTTTTCTTATACACATATAGTAAATGTACATTTTCTTATTCATAAATAAACATACATATTCTCTCGAAAGAAAGCACAATAATAATACAATATATTCGGGTTTTCTCCCGCGTAAAATTGGAAGTGTCTTGATGACATTTCGATGAAGTCTCATTCGTCATCTTCAGGCTGGTGTTTTCAGCTTCGTGCTGAATCCAAACAAGCAACCCGAATAACCAAAGTCCTACATACAAACACCTGCGAAAACCTCAGAAAACAAATATATATGTGTGTGTGTGTGTGTGTGTTATTGTGTGTGTGTGTGTGTGTATACATACACACACATATATATAAATATATATGTATGTAGGTCTTTGGTTGTTCGGGTTTTCTCCCGTGTACATATATATGTATGTGTGTATATATATATACGTGTGTGTATATATGTGTGTGTGTGTGTGTGTGTGTGTGTGTGTGTGTGTATATATATATATATATATATGTGTGTGTGTGTGTGTGTGTGTGTGTGTGTGTGTGTACGTCTTGGCATTTTCGGGCCTTTTCCCGTGTAAAGTTGAGAATATCTTGGCGACGTTTTGACGAGGTCTCACTCATCATCTTCAGGCTGGTATCTTCGGCATGATGAGTGAGACTTCGTGGAAATGTCGCCAGATACTCTCAACCTTACATGGGAAAAGACCCGAAAATCGCAAGACCTACATACCTATACCCGTGAAAACCTACGAAAACAAATATATATAAGGTAAAGGTTCCCCTCCCACATATGTGCTAGTCGTTGCTGACTATAGGGGGCGGTGCTCATCTCTGTTTCAAAGCCGAAGAGCCAACGCTGTCCGAAGACGTCTCCGTGGTCCTGTGGCAGGCATGACTCAATGCCAAAGGCGCACGGAACGCTGTTACCTTCCCACCAAAGGTGGTCCCTATTTTTTCTATTTGCATTTTTAGGTGCTTTCGAAACTGTTAGGTTGGCAGAAGCTGGGACAAGTAACCGGAGCTCACCCCGTTACACGGCAGCACTAGGGATTCGAACCGCTGAGCTGCTGACCTTTCGATCAACAAGCTCAACGTCCTAGCCCGAGCCACCACATCCCATATCTATATCTATATCTATATCTATATCTATATCTATATCTATATCTATATCTATATCTATATCTATATCTATATCTATATCTATATCTATATCTATCTATCATTCTATCTATCTATCTATCTATCTATCTATCTATCTATCTATCTATCTATCTATCTATCTATCTATCTATCTATATTTTCTGAGGTTTTCGCGGGTGTTTGTATGTAGGTCTTTGGTTATTCGGCTTTTCTCCTGCGTAAAATTGGAAGTGTCTTGGCGACGTTTCGACGAAGTCTCATTCGTCATCTTCAGGCTTCAGCTTCGTGCTTCTGGGAGCAATGTGTGATTGCAGCTGTTTCTTCCTTTTTAACTGCAACACTTTAACTGCAATATCAGGGTGTTTGTTGCAAGAAGTTGAATAACAACAACAACAACATAAACTGCATAAACAGAGGGATAGAATCAAGATCACATGAAGTGTTAGTGCCACTTTATAATGCCTTGGTAAGGCCACACTTGGAATATTGCATCCAGTTTTGGTCGCCACGATGTAAAAAAGATGTTGAGACTCTAGAAAGAGTGCAGAGAAGAGTAACAAAGATGATTAGGGGACTGGAGGCTAAAACATATGAAGAACGGTTGCAGGAACTGGGTATGTCTAGTTTAATGAAAAGAAGGACTAGGAGAGACATGATAGCAGTGTTCCAATATCTCAGGGGCTGCCACAGAGAAGTGGGAGTCGGGCTGTTCTCCAAAGCACCTGAGGGTAGAACAAGAAGCAATGGGTGGAAACTGATCAAGGAGAGAAGCAACTTAGAACTAAGGAGAAATTTCCTGACAGTTAGAACAATTAATAAGTGGAACGACTTGCCTGCAGAAGTTGTGAATGCTCCAACACTGGAAGTTTTTAGAAGAGGTTGGATAACCATTTGTCTGAAGTGGTGTAGGGTTTCCTGCCTAAGCATGGGGTTGGACTAGAAGACCTCCAAGGTCCCTTCCAACTCTGTTATTCTATTCTACTCTAAATAAGGAGAAATTTTCTGACGGAAAACAATCAATCAGTGGACACGATTAACACAATTATAATCCTTCTCTCTCACATAACCTGACTTCTTCCATTAAAATCAAAAACAACGTCCTTCATTCAAAGGCAATCTGAAATTTCTTAATCTGATATCTATTTTGAATATAATCAATCCAATTCTTCCATTCATTTAGATATTTTTCTTGAGTACTGTCTTTCAAGAAGGCTGAGATTTTAGCCATCTCAGCCAAATTGGAAACTTTCAATATCCATTCTTCTATTGTGGGTAATTCTTTTTTCTTCCAATATTGTCCAATCAACAGTCTTGCTGCTGTTATTAAGTTCAAAATCAACTTAGTCTCAATCACTGTACAGTCCGTTGTTATTCCCAAAAGGAAAAATTGTGGTAGGAACTTTATCTTCTTCTTCAGAACATTCTGCATAATCCACCAAATTCTTATCCAGAAAGACTTAATTTTCTTACAAGTCCACCATACATGAAAATATGTAGCATCATCACAATTACATCTCCAACATTTCGCTTGCATATCTGGATACATACATGATAATTTCTTAGGATCTAAATGCCATCTATAAAACATCTTATAAAAATTTTCCCTTAAATTCTGCGCTTGCGTAAATTTAACATTTCTAACCCAAATTTTTCCCATGTTTCCAACATTATTGGTTCCTGAATATTCTGTGCCCATTTTATCATACAATCCTTTATTAAATCTCTTTCAGAATCTATTTCTATCAACACATTATACAATCTCTTTATATGCCCTTGGGTTTGATTTCTAATTTGTTTAACCAAATTTTCTTCATTTTGAATAATACCAATTTTCTGATCTTCTTTCCATCTAGCCTTTAACTGTCCATATTGAAACCAAGTATAATTCCTCCCTTCTTCTTTTAATGTATCCAAAGATTTTAGTTGTAAATTTCCCCTCTCATTATATAAAAGATCTTTATAAGTAATCAATTCTTGTTCCTGTTCTATATTTATATTCTCTACTGCATGCCGAGGACTTGCCCATATAGGAATTTTATAATTTAACTTATAATAATATTTTTCCCAGACACGCAGAAGAGAAATTCTCAACACATGATTCTTAAAAGCTTTATCTACTTTCTTATCATACAATAAATATGCATGCCAACCATATAATAAATCATAACCTTCTATATTCAAAATCCTTTCCTCCATCAAATTAAACCAATCACTTATTACTGAAAGAACAACTGCTTCAAAATACAGTTTTAAATTAGGCATTTTTAATCCTCCTCTTTCCCGTGTATCTTGCATTATTTTCATTTTGACTCTCGCTTTTTTCCCTTCCCATATAAATTTATTAATTCCAATCTGCCATTCTTCCAAATTTTTGTCTTTCTTAATTATTGGTATCATCTGAAACAAGAACAAGAATTTAAGCAAAACATTCATTTTTATAGGTGCTATTCTCCCCAACAAAGATAATTGTAATTTTTTCCAAGTATTCATTTCCTTCTGAATTTTTTTCCATAACACATCATAATTATTCTTATACAATTTTACATTTGATGAAGTAAGAAAGACTCCTAAATATTTAACCTTTTTTACAATTTCAAATCCTGTTATTTCCTCTAGTTTTTCTTTCTGGTTCATAATCATATTTTTGGTTAACACTTTTGTTCTATTTTGATTCACTTTAAACCCTGAGACCCTTCCATATTGATTAATTACTTCCAACAAATATACACTCGAATTTATAGAACAGATGATGCTGTTAATATGGCTCTGCACTACATCCTACAACATCTTGAATCTCCAAAGACCTACGCAAGGGTCCTCTTTGTAGACTTTAGTTCAGCATTCAATACCATCATTCCAGACAAACTTCTAACTAAGCTAAACCAGCTATAGGTACCTGAACAGACTTGTAAGTGGATCACAAGCTTCCTAACAAACAGGAAGCAGCAGGTGAAGCTAAGCAGAATCACATCAGATACCTGTATGATTAGCACAGTGGTCCCCCAAGGCGTGTACTCTGCCCACTTCTCTCTGTATACCAATGACTGCATCTTTAATGATCCATCTGTTAAACTACTGAAGTTCAACAGTGATTGGTCTCTTTCGAGACAATGATGAATCTGCATACAGACGGGAGGTTGAACAACTAGCCTCATTGTGCAACTGGAACAATCCGGAACTGAACACACTCAAAACCGTAGAAATGGTGGTAGACTTTAGGAGAAACCCTTCCATACTTCCACCTCTCACAATACTAGACAACACAGTATCAACAGTAGAGACCTTCAAATTTCTAGGTTCTACCATATCACAAGATCTAAAATGGATCCTTAACATCAAAAATGTCATCAAAAAAGCAACCCAAAGAGTGTTCTTTCTGCGCCAACTCAGAAAGCTCAAACTGCCCAAGGAGCTGCTGATCCAGTTCTACAGAGGAATGATTGAGTCTGTCATCTGCACCTCTATAACTGTCTGGTTTGGTTCTGCAACCCAACGAGACAGACACAGACTTCAAATGATAATCAGAACTGCAGAAAAAACAATTGCTACCAACCTGCCTTCCATTGAGGACCTGTATACTGCATGAGTCAAAAAGAGGGCTGTGAAAATATTTACAGACCCCTCACATCCTGGACATAAACTATTTCAACTCCTACCCTCAAAGAAGTGCTATATAGCACTGCACACCAGAACAACTAGACACAAGGGCATTTTTTCTCCTAACGCCATCACTCTGCTAAACAAATAATTCCCTCAACAATGTCAAAATATTTACTAAGTCTGCACTACTATTAATCTTCTCATCGTTCCCATTACCCATCTCCTCCCACTTATGACTATCTGACTTTAACTTTGTTGCTTGTATCCTTATGGTTTATATTGCTATCGATTGTTTCCTGATTGCTTATTTGTACCCTATGACTATCATTAAGTGTTGTACCTTATGATTCTTGATGAACATATCTTTTCTTTTACACTGAGAGCATATGCACCAAGTAAAATTCCTTGTGTGTCCAATCACACTTGGCCAATAAAAAATTCTATTCTATTCTATTCTATTCTATTCTATTCTATTCTATTCTAGTCTAGTCTAGTCTAGTCTAGTCTAGTCTAGTCTAGTCTAGTCTAGTCTCCATTCCATCTATTCTATTCTATTCTATTCCATTCCATTCCGTTCCGTTCCGTTCCGTTCCGTTCTGTTCTGTTCTATTTGAATGAATGAAATGAAATGAAATAAAACAAAATAATAAAAACAGGTCTCCATGTCCAGAACAGAAGAAGAGGGAAGCTAATAGCGTAAAGGAAGGTGGTAGTTTCTCCTGCTTTTTCAAGGTGGAATTCCTGGAACTTTAAAAGCATACTCCAGTGCTTTTAAAGATGCTGACAACTTTCTGCCAAAAATTGAACTTTGCAAAGTGTTTGGGCGCAACAAAGCATTCTGGGACTCCGCAAAGCGGTGGGTCGATCCCAGATTCCAATCCGCCTCAAAGGCCTCCCAAAGACATCTGTCTGTCTTTCTGCCCGTCGTGTCTCTTTTCTTCCTTCTTCCTTCCTTGCTCTTTTGGATTTGACCCATCTCTCGGGCGGCCCCTTGTTTTCCAGGGAGGCCTACAAATTGCCTGAATGTAACAGAGATGTGAAACGTAAGATGCCTTTGATTTCGCCTGGAGGGTGGGTTTCCCCCCTCCCCTTTCCCCCCCCCCACCCACCACAATTCCCTTCCTGCCATCCCTGTATCTCTCCCTACCCCGTTTTCTTTGCATTGTCTTCTGGCACTTCTCCTCCTCCCCTTCTGGCTTGTACAGAGGAGGAGGAGTTGAAAGCAGAGCCAGAGGGGGCTGGGGGAGGAGGGTGGTGGCGGGTGAGTGGGTGAATGAGCGTGGCGGGATGAAAGCTTTGACTTCTGATTTGGGGAGGGGAGGGGTTGCAGGAGAGGTGGAGAAGGAAGGCAACTCAGCTGGCAGAGGATGGGTCATAGAATAGAATAGAATAGAATAGAGAATAGAATAGAATAGAATAGAGTAGAGTAGAGTAGAGTAGAGTAGAGTAGAGTAGAGTAGAATAGAGAAGAACAGAACAGAACAGAACAGAACAGAACAGAACATAGAATGGAATGGAATAGAATAGAATAGAAAAATAGAATAGAATAGGGTAGAGTAGAGTAGAGTAGAGTAGAGAAGAACAGAACAGAACAGAACATAGAATGGAATGGAATAGAAGAATGGACTAGAATAGAATAGAATAGAATAGAATAGAATAGAATAGAATAACAGAGTTCCAACTTATTGGGAAGTTTGTAATAAAAAAATAAATAAAGTTAAGGTTCAGTTGAACAGATTCTTTTTGGCCCAAAAGGAAACAAGGAATGAAAATTCCAAACAGGCGGAGGGAGATTTCTTTCTCTTTCTTTGCATTTTTTTTTAATGTCTAGAGCCAGAATTTTAACTAGATCTTCCCTTCCGAGAAGCTGAAATGACTCTCAGAGCTCAATTAGAGGTTTATCTACCGAGACCAAAAAAAAATATTTTCCCTATTAATGATTAGCAAAGTTGGTCTCAAACTTTTGGCACTTGTGGGAAAGCTTTTAATTAAACCGTTCAGCCCATGGTGGTTTAATTAGGGTTAGGATCGCCAATCTCCCCAGGGATGGAGATCCCTCTTTTATCATTTTCGTGTGGCAAAAAATGTTGCGGCCAGCTCTTTCTTTCAAGAAAGTCGACATAAGAATGAAATGTAAGCTTAGACTGATGTCGAGAAAGCCAAGGGAAGGTGACAACTGGTTTTTAAAGTTTGTCCATCAAGGCCGCTAAGCCGAAGAGTCTGGACCTGTGACTTGTCTGAAATGGTGTAGGGTCTCCTGCTTGAGCAGGGGGTTGGACTAGAAGACCTCCAAGGTCCCTTCCAGCTCTATTCTGATTGATTGATTGAAACTCTTTGACTCTACGAGGCTGGTGAGCTGATCCTCAGCAAAACTGTGAGTATTTGCTTGTATATATTTGGAACAGTAGATGTAGGGATAAGTGAAAAGGGTTAGGGGTTTCCTGCAGTCAGGTGCCTAAAATATTGGGATTACAATTCCAAGAATTAGCCCAGAACTCTAGGACTTGTATCAGATGATGGAAGGCTTAATTAAAATAAAACAATTAGAACACAGGAAACCATTTTAAACTGAAACTTGTGTCTTTGCTTTTTTTTTTTTTTGAGCTGGTGAGAGATCTTAAGGGATTCCTTTCTGATCAGCATAATATAAATATCTGAATAAGTCTGGAATATACCATGTGTCTGTGCCTCTATAGTTGTATCTATAGTAGACAACCACTTAAATATGAGCCAGCAGTGTGCTGCAGCTGCCAAAAAAGCCAACACAGACTGCATAAACAGAGGGAGAGAATCAAGACCACGTGAAGTGTTAATTAATTAATTAATTAATTAATTAATTAAGTTTTTCAAATACATATTAAATAATATATTTAATGTTTAGTGTTTCGGTGGTTCTCGTCCTATCTCTCCGACCAATCGCAGACGGTGTTGCCAGCGGGGCAGAGATCGACCTCGAGGCGCCTCCTTTGTGGGGTGCCAAAGGGGTCGGTTCTCTCGCCTCTCCTGTTCAACATCTATATGAAGCCGCTGGGTGAGGTTATCAGTGGTTTTGGAGTGAGTTATCAACTGTACGCGGATGACACCCAGCTGTACATTTCTCACCCCTGACCACCCCAATGAAGCTGTTGAAGTGTTGTCTTGGTGTTTGGAGGCCGTGCGGGTCTGGATGGGGAGAAACAGGATCAAGCTCAACCCCTCCAAGACTGAGTGGCTGTGGATGCCGGCATCCTGGTACAGCCAGCTGCAACCGCGGCTGACTGTTGGGGGCAAATCATTGGCCCCAATGGAGAGGGTGCGCAATCTGGGTGTTCTCCTGGATGGACGGTTGTCTTTTGAAGATCATTTGGCGACCGTCTCCAGGAGGGCTTTTTACCAGGTTCGCCTGGTCCGTCAGTTGCGCCCCTTTCTAGACTGGGATGCCTTATGCACGGTCACTAACGCCCTCGTCACTTCTCGCCTGGACTACTGCAATGCTCTCTACATGGGGCTCCCTGTGGGGAGCACCAGGAGGCTTCAGTTGGTCCAGAATGCAGCTGTGCGGGTGATAGAGGGAGCCACTCGTGGCTCCCATATAACACCAATCCTGCGCAGACTGCACTGGCTACCTGTGGTCTTCCTGGTGCACTTCAAGATGTTGGTTATCACCTTTAAAGCGCTCCATGGCATAGGACCGGGATATCTTCGGGACCGCCTTCTGCTACCACATGCCTCCCACCGACCAGTACGCTCCCATAGAGAGGGTCTCCTCAGGGTGCCGTCAGCCAAACAGTGTCGGCTGGCGACCCCCAGGGGGAGAGCCTTCTCTGTGGGGGCTTCCCCCAGGACTTCAACAACTTCCTGACCTCCGGACTTTTCGCCGCGAGCTGAAAACATATCTATTTTTCCTAGCAGGACTGGCTTAATAGGGGTTTTTAATTCGTTTTAAATGGGGTTTACTTTTATATTATGTATTTTATATTTAAATTTAGGCCTTATGGAATAAGTTTTTTAAATAGTTTTTATTGTAATATTTTGTATTGTTTTACTTGGCTGTAAATGGGGTGAGGTCAACGATAGACAGTCTTAAGTTAAAGTTTTGGGGATTTTGGGCTGAGACCACAGAGTCAGGTAGTGCATTCCAGGCATTAACAACTCTGTTACCGAAGTCATATTTTCTGCAATTGAGATTGGAGCGGTTCACTTTAACCTTAAATCTATTGTGTGCTCGTGTATTGTTGTGGTTGAAGCTGAAGTAGTCTTCGACAGGAAGGACATTGTAGCAGATGATTTTATGAGCTATGCTCAGATCATACCGAACGTGGCATAGTTCTAAATTTTCTAAACCCAGAATTTCAAGTCTGGTGGCATAAGGTATTTTGTTGTGATCAGAGGAGTGGAAAACTCTTCTTGTGAAATATTTCTGGATACGCTCAATTGTATTAGTGTCCGATATGAAGTGTGGGTTCCAGACAGATGAACCGTATTCGAGAATTGGTCTAGCAAATGTTTTGTATGCTCTGGTTAGTAGTGTAGAGTTTTTGGAAAAGAAGCTACGCAAGTTTAGGTTTACAAGTTTAATACCACTTTATAATGCTTGGTAAGGCTACACTTGGAATATTGCATCCAGTTTTGGTCACCACGATGTACAAATGATGTTGAGACTCTAGAAAGAGTGCAGAGAAGAGCAACAAAGGTGATTAGGGGACTGGAGGCTAAAACATATAAAGAACAGTTGCTGGAATTGGGTATGTCTAGTTTAACGATAAGAAGGACTAGGGGAGACATGATAGCAGTGTTCCAATATCTCAGTGGCTGCCACAAAGAAGAGGGAGTCAAACTATTCTCCACTGCGCTGCCTTTGATATGACCTAAGCATAGCTCATAAAATCGTATGCTACAATGTCTTACCTGTCAATGACTACTTCAGCTTCAACCAGAACAATACATGAGAACACAATAGATACAAACGTAAGGTAAACCGCACCAAACTCGATTGCAGAAAATACGACTTCAGCAACAGAGTAGTCAATGCCTGGAATGCACTACCTGACTCTGTGGTTTCATCCCAACCTCCCCCCCAAATTTTAATTTTAGACTGTCTACTGTTGACACCACCTCATCCCTATGAGGTCTGTAAGGGGCGTGCATAAGACCACCAGCGTGCCTACCGTCCCTGTCCTAATGTTCTCTTTAATTGTATTCATTTTATGTATTCAATTCATGCTTATACTTATATATATATATATATGTATTATCTAATACATACTCAACAAATAAATAAATAAAATAAAAATAAAATGCAGGAAAAAGAAGCAATGGCTGGAAACTAATCAAGGAGAGAAGCAACTTAGAACTAAGGAGAAATTTCCTGACAGAACAATTAATCAGTGGAACAAATTACCTGCAGAAGTTGTGAATGCTCCAACACTGGAAATTTTAAAGAAAATGTTGGATAACCAACATTATCATTATTTTTACATATAGGAAAAAAGAACCCAAACACTAAGTACATACTTGATGGACATTACCTTACAGATGACCCCCATCCCGTTAAAGAGTTTTCATGCCAAATGATCTAAGTGCCAAAGCCCACTGCAACTATATAGCAAAAAAAGCTCTAAGAGTTGTAAACCTAATCTTACGTAGCTTCTTTTCCAAAAACACTACACTACTAACTAGAGCATATAAAACATTTGCTAGACCAATTCTAGAATACAGCTTGCCTGTTTGGAACCCTCACCACATATCTGACATCAATACAATTGAATGTGTCCAGAAATATTTTACAAGAAGAGTTCTCCATTCCTCTGAAAACAACAAAATACCTTATCCTGCCAGACTTGAAATCCTAGGCTTAGAAAACTTGGAATTCCGTTGCCTTCGACAAGACCTAAGTTTAACTCATAGAATCATCTATTGTAATGTCCTTCCTGTTAAAGACTACTTCAGCTTTAATTGCAATAATACAAGAGCAACCAATAGATTTAAACTTAATGTTAACCGCTTTAATCTAGATTGCAGAAAATATGACTTCTGTAACAGACTCATCAGTGTTTGGAATACTTTACCTGACTCTGTGCTCTCTTCCCATAATCCTAAAAGCTTTAACCAAAAACTTTCTACTATTGACCTCACCCCATTCCTAAGAGAACAATAAGGGGCGTGCATAAGCGCACAAACATGCCTACCGTTCCTGTCCTATTGTTTTTCTTTTCTTCTTCCTATATATATATATATATATATATATATATATATATATATATATATATATATATATATATATATATATAGGTGTTTGTATATAGGTCTTTGGTTGTTCGGGTTTTCTCCCGTGTAAAATTGGAAGTGTCTTGGCGACGTTTCGACGAAGTCTCATTCGTCATCTTCAGGCTTCAGCTTTGTGCTTCTGGGAGCAATGTGTGATTGCAGCTGATTCAGTTCAAACCCCCACTAGCAGTTAAAAAGGAAGAAACAGCTGCAATCACACATTGCTCCCAGAAGCACGAAGCTGAAGCCTGAAGATGACGAATGAGACTTCGTCGAAACGTCGCCAAGACACTTCCAATTTTACGCAGGAGAAAAGCTGAATAACCAAAGACCTACATACAAACACCCGCGAAAACCTCAGAAAACATATATATATATATATATGCTTATACCTCCTAATATTTACTCATATATATGTTTATATACTATATAATCTTTTTGTATGAAGTTGCGACAAAATAAATAAATAAAATAAATAAAATAAAAACCATTGTCTGAAAAGGTATAGGGTTTCCTGTCTGAACAAGGGGTTGGACTAGAAGACCTCCAAGGTCCTTTCCAACTCTGTTATTCTATATGCATATGTACAGTATATGTGTATAGTGTGTATATATGCATTGAGAAACAGAAAAAAGCTTGTGACAAACCCTAAAGCTTGTGACAAACCCTAAGAAATTCCAGAGTTTTTTGAGGTATAAGATGTAAACATTGCTAATCTGATTTTTTTATAAGCTGCCCAAACTCACTAAGAATGAATGGGCATCAATATATATTTTCTAAACAGCAAACAAACAAAGAAACAAATGCATCATTATTTTTCTAACTGTGCCCTTCAGCTTCAGAAATAAGGGTGGGGAATAGGGTGTCAAAAAAACACCAAAAAAAAACACCAACCCCTAGAGTTGTAAACTGTTACTGTTTGTCAAATGGAGTTAAAAAATTAAATTCAGCTTTGATGTGTATATTAAATACCCTGTTTCCCCTAAAATAAGACATCTCCTGATAATAAGCCCAATTGGGCTTTTGAATGCATGGCAATAAGGCCAAGCGCTTATTTCAGGATTCAAAAAAAATATAAGACAGGGTCTTATTTTCGGGAAAACACGGTAACTGTTTTTACAGTGGTGAAAACCAATTAATCCATTAGAAAGTGATAGCTAGCAGATACAATAAAAAAGAGAGAAATTTAGATGATTCTAAGCTTGAGGCAGGAGTCAGTGTGTCTATGGGACAAATCTTGAAGTTGTGTCCTCAAAGGATAACCTTGACCAAGGCAGAATCTTGATTTCAATTACATATCAATATCAAACATCTTAACAATCCGTCTTGTAGATAGGTATGATAAACATATCACATCTTTTGAAATAATGGAGGCTAGCTGCAGAAAAGATATTAATAGTACAGAATATAGAATATAGAAAATAAACAGAGCTGGAAGGGACCCTTGGAGGTCTTCTAATCCAGCCCCCTGCTCAGTCAGGAAACTCTATACCAGGGGTGAAATCCAGCAGGTTCTGACAGGTTCTGCAGAACTGGTAACGGAAATTTTGAGTAGTTCGGAGAACCGGCAAATGCCACCTCTAGCTGGCCCCAGAGTGGGGAGAGAATGGGGATTTTGCAGTATACCTTCCCTGCCAGGCCCACCAAGCCACACCACACCCACCAAGCCACGCCCACAGAACTGGTAGTAAACAAAATGTGGATTTCACCATTGCCCTATACCATTTCAGACAAATGGTTATCCAATCTCTTCTTAAAAATGAGAATGGAAAGGAAAGGAATAGAACAGAACAGAACAGAACAGAATAGATGGAATGGAGAATAGAATAGAACAGACCAGACCAGAACAGAATAGAATAGAATAGAAAATGGAATGGAATGGAATGGAATGGAATGGAATAGAATAGAATAGAATAGAAAGAATGGAGAATGGAATAGACCAGACCAGACCAGACCAGACCAGACCAGACCAGACCAGACCAGAACAGAACAGAACAGAACAGAACAGAATAGAAAATGGAATGGAATGGAATAGAATAGAATAGAATAGAATAGAATAGAAAGAATGGAGAATGGAATAGACCAGACCAGAGCAGACCAGACCAGAACAGACCAGACCAGACCAGACCAGACCAGAATAGAATAGAATAGAATAGAAAATGGAATGGAATGGAATGGAATGGAATAGAATAGAATAGAATAGAATAGAATAGAAAGAATGGAGAATGGAATAGACCAGACCAGACCAGACCAGACCAGACCAGACCAGACCAGACCAGAACAGAACAGAACAGAATAGAAAATGGAATGGAATGGAATAGAATAGAATAGAATAGAATAGAATAGAATAGAAAGAATGGAGAATGGAATAGACCAGACCAGAGCAGACCAGACCAGAACAGACCAGACCAGACCAGACCAGACCAGACCAGAATAGAATAGAATAGAATAGAAAATGGAATGGAATGGAATGGAATGGAATGGAATAGAATAGAATAGAATAGAATAGAATAGAATAGAAAGAATGGAGAATGGAATAGACCAGACCAGACCAGACCAGACCAGACCAGACCAGACCAGAACAGAACAGAACAGAATAGAAAATGGAATGGAATGGAATAGAATAGAATAGAATAGAATAGAATAGAAAGAATGGAGAATGGAATAGACCAGACCAGAGCAGACCAGACCAGAACAGACCAGACCAGACCAGACCAGAATAGAATAGAATAGAATAGAAAATGGAATGGAATGGAATGGAATGGAATAGAATAGAATAGAATAGAATAGAATAGAATAGAAAGAATGGAGAATGGAATAGACCAGACCAGACCAGACCAGACCAGACCAGACCAGAACAGAACAGAACAGAACAGAATAGAATAGAATAGAAAATGGAATGGAATGGAATGGAATAGAATAGAATAGAATAGAATAGAATAGAATAGAATAGAATAGAATAGAAAGAATGGAGAATGGAATAGACCAGACCAGACCAGACCAGAATAGAATAGAATAGAATAGAATAGAAAATGGAATGGAATGGAATAGAATAGAATAGAATAGAATAGAATAGAATAACAGAGTTGGAAGGGACCTTGGTGATCTTCTAGTCCAACCCCCTGCTCAGGAAGGAAAGCCTAATACCGTATCAGACAAATGGCTGTCCAATCTCTTCTTAAACGCTTCCAGTGATGGAGCACCCACAACTTCTGGAGGCAAGCTGTTCCACTGGTTGATTGTTCACAATGTCAGGAAATTTTTCCTTAGTTCTAGGTTCTCTGTAGGTTTTTTTTAATCCCTCAACTGACTTTAGTTGTAGGCACGAAGAACTGAATGAATAGATGTTGTAGGTAGAGGATGAACAGCTGGTAAGAAGGGAGGATTCTAACAAACCAGGCTGTACCATATTTCAGTAAACCCTTCCTTATCTTCAGATGAAGGGAGTAACATCTTATTGTGTTTCCAAAATATATTTCCTGTCCATTGCTGAAGGAAGGAAGTGGGTATGGTAATACGTTTCCAGAGAGGAAGGGTTTATATGAAGAATGTTGTACAAATGTTGTTTCTGACTAGCTAACAAAATGAAATTCAATGTAGAGAAAAGTAAAGCCTTACACTTTGGCAAGAAAAACCAAAAGTACACATATAGACTGGGTGAAACCACGCTTAACAGCAGTAACTGTGAGAAGGATCTTGGAGTTTTAGTGGACAACCAGCTAAATATGAGCCAGCAGTGTGCAGCGGCAGCCAAAAAAGCCAATGCAATCCTAAATTGCACTAACAGAGGGATACAATCAAGATCAAGTGAGGTACTAATACAGCGGTTCTCAATCTGTGGGTCGGGACCCCATTGGGGGTCGAATGATGATTTGCCAGGGGTCGCCTAAGACCATCGAAAATATGGGAAGTATACTTGCGAGTCGAAGAATCGCGCTCCAATGTTTGACTCCACAAGCCAGCTGCAGGCTCTTCAAATCGCTAGTCGAATTCGGCTTCAGGCGCGATGAATTAAAAAAGAGAGAAATCTTTGCTCTGATGTCTCCCTCTCAAGCCAGCTGCAATCACTCCCAATTGCTAGCCTAATCTGGCTTCAGGCAAGATAAACTTAATAGGGGAGGAGTCTCCACTTTAATGCCTCCGTCCTCAAGGCAATCGCAAGCAGTTCAGATCGCTAGCTAATACGGCTTCAGGCGCGATAAATTCAAAACAAAAATAATTTTACGGTTGGGGTTGCCACATCGTGGGGAATTGTATTAAAGGGGTCGCAGCACTATAAAGGTTGAGAACCACTGTACTAATACCACTCTATAAAACCTTAGTAAGACCACACCTGGAATAGTGCACCCAGTTTTGGTCACCACGCTATAAAAAAGATGTTGAGACTCTAGAAAGAGTGGAGAGATGAGCAACCAAGTTGATTAGTGGCCTGGAGGCTAAAACATACAATGAACGGTTGCAGGAACTGGACATTTCTAGTCTAATGAAGAGAAGGACCAGGGGAGACATGATAGCAATCTTCTGGTATTTGAGGGACTGCCACAGAAAGGAAGGGATCAAGCTACTATCCAAGGCACCCATTGGCCAGACAAGGAATAATGGATGTAAACTGACCAAGGAGAGATTCGACTTAGAAATAAGACATTTTCTGACAGTGAGAGCAATCAACCCATGGAACAGAAGTTGCCTTCAGAAGTTGTGGGAGCTTCATCACTGGAAGCTTTCAAGAAGAGACTGGACTGCCATCTGTCAGAAATGGTGTAAAGTCTCCTGCTTGGGTGGGGTGAGTGTGGGGACTAGATCAGGGGTCTCCAACCTTGGCAACTTAAGACTTGTGGACTTCAACTCCCAGAGTTCCTCAACCAGCAAAGCTGAGGATTTGAAGTCCACAAGTCTTAAAGTTGCCAAGGTTGGAGACCCCTGGACTAGATGACCTACAAATCCCTTCCAACTCTGTTAATCTGATCTGATAAGATGAGATGGTCGAAGAAAATTATCATCTTTTTTTCTCTTTAGGTTGAATGGGTGGACCTCTTTCTACCCCATTGCAATGGAAGGCTTCAACCAGACAGTGACCCATTTTGTGTTCTTAGGACTGACCAATCACCGGAGCCTGGAGCTGGTTCTATCAGTCATTTTCTCCATCCTCTACTTACTTATCCTAGCAGGCAACCTCCTCATTATAGTGACGGTGGTATGGAATTGCTGCCTCCACACCCCTATGTACTTCTTCTTGGCGAACCTCTCATTCATTGACATCTGCCATTCCTCCGTCACAATGCCCAAGATGATTTTTGACTGCTTCTTCCACCGGAAGGTCATCTCTTTTGGGGGTTGTGTCACCCAACTTTTCTTCCTTCACCTGTGTGCGTCGGCGGAGATCTTCCTCCTGACCATCATGGGCTATGACCGTTGTGTTGCCATCTGCTACCCTTTACAGTACGTGAACCTGATGAACCTGAAGATCTGCGGGGGTTTGCTCGGAGCCTTGTGGGTGGGGGCAACGCTCCACTCCCTGATCCAGACAGCCCTCACCGTCCATCTCCCTTATTGTGGCCCTAATGTCATTGACAGCTTTTTCTGTGATATTCCTCCACTCATGAAGTTGGCTTGTGCGGACACCTACTTCGCCGGTGTTCTCATCATATCCAGCAGTGGTCTGATGTCCCTAGTTTGCTTCGTGATCTTGGTAGCTTCTTATGCCATCATCCTCATCTCCCTGGGAAGGCAGACAGCGGAGGGTCGTCAGAAAGCCTTCTCCACCTGTGCTGCTCACCTACTTGTGGTGACCCTGTTCCTGGGACACTGTATCTTCATCTACACCCGCCCCGCTTCCACCTTCCCAACGGACAAACTGGCTGCTGTCCTCTACACCATGGTGACCCCTTTCCTCAACCCTGTGATCTACACTCTGAGGAACAAAGAGGTAAAGAACTCCATTAAGAAACTCTGGAACTAGAGAAAGATTGTTGTGCCTCGTCCGCTTTCCCCGCAACTGGGCCCATCTTATCTGCTTCCGAATGCTGAGGAATGTCCTAGCATGCCTCCCAGCCCCAGCCCTGGCTCCATGCCCAGACAGGCCGAGGAGGAAGAAGTGGCTCCAGCCCCCAGCTCTGGCTCCATGCCCAGGCAAACGGAGCAACTAGACCCCTCCCCCTCCCCCACAGCATGTGAGCCTAAGGAAGGTCAATTACCAACAACTGCAGACTGGAGTGACCCTCGCTTCAGGAGAATTGATAGGCGGCGGCAACAGAAGGAAGGGAGGGGCAGGCCTGGATAAGTGCTGAGTCATGGAGCCACACCCCATGGCCTATATAAAGGATCTGCTTTCTGGCATTCTCTGAGTCAGGCAAAGTCTACCTTATCTTGCTGAAGTCACTTTCTGGTCTCCTGCCTGCCTTGAGAACTTTGCTAGGACTTTGGCAGAGCTGCAGACACGCCTGATTCGGATTTCCCTGACCCGGCCGTCAGCGGAGGAGTGGGACACGACAAAGCTCTTCTTGGCAAGGAATTGAGTTGGCTATCTTTGGCGGGTTTAGGAAAAAAAAATCAGTATACAGAACCCACACCTCATTTTGGACATTAATACAATTGAGCGTGTCCAGAAATATTTCACAAGAAGAGTTCTCCACTCCTCTGATCACAACAAAATACCTTATGCCACCATTTTCTGGGTGTAGAAAATTTAGAACTACTCCGCCTTCGGCATGACCTGAGTATAACTCATAAAATCATCTGCTACAATGTCCTTCCTGTCGAAGACTACTTCAGCTTCAATCGCAACAATACATGAGCACACAATAGATTTAAGCTTAATGTGAACCGCTCCAATCTTGATTGTAGAAAATATGACTTCAGTAACAGAGTTGTTAATGCCTGGAATGCACTACCTGACTCTGTGGTCTCTTCCCAAAATCCCCAAAACTTTAACTAAAGACTATCTACTATTGACCTCACCCCATTCCTAAGAGGTCTGTAAGGGGCATAAGAGCACCAGCGTGCCTACCGTTCCTGTCCTAATATTCCCTTTGATTGTATCTAATTTGTGCTTATGCTTATATATATGCTTACATATCGTATAGTTATTTCATGCTTATACTTATATATACCATTGTGTTTGACAAATAAATAAATAATAAAAAGAGAGAATTCCATGAAAAGGTTGATAATGATCAAGCTTTCCATGAGGTTGATCTTTAAACATGAACCAACACTGTGCGGTAGGATCCAAAAAAGCCAATGCCATCTTAAGCTGCATTAACAGAGGGATACAATCAAGATCAAGTGAGGTAGTAACACCACTCTATTTAAGCCTTAGTAAGACCACACCTAGAATACTGCATCCAGTCAAGATGCAATCAAGATCAAATGAAATACTAATAAGGTAAAGGTAAAGGTTCCCCTGGCACATATGTGTTAGTCGTTCCTGACTCTAGGGGGCAGTGCTCATTTCCGTTTCAAAGCCGAAGAGCCAGCGCTGTCCGAAGACGTCTCCATGGTCATGTGGCCGGCATGACTCAACGCCAAAGGCACATGGAACGCTGTTACCTTCCCACCAAAGGTGGTCCCTATTTTTCTACTTGCATTTTTTTTTACGTGCTTTCGAACTGCTAGGTTGGCAGAAGCTGGGACAAGTAACGGGAGCTCACCCCGTGACGCGGCACTAGGGATTCGAACCGCTGAACTGCTGACATTTCGATCGACAAGCTCAGCATCTTAGCCATGAGCCATTGCATCCTCTTTGAGCCACCTTAACTGTTATACTTAATATTTAATAAATATATAAATATTTAAAATTTATATATTTAAAATTTAAATGGATACCACTCTGTAAGACCACACCTAGAATCCTGCATCCAGTTTTGGTCACCACACAATAAAAAAGATGCTGAGACTCTAGAAAAAGTGCAGAGAAGAGCAACCAGGATGATTAGGGGACTGGAGGCTAAAATATATGACGAACGGTTGCTGGAACTGGACATGGCTAGTCTAGTGAAGAGAAGGAGCAGGGGAAACATGATAGCAGTGTTCCAATATTTGAAGGGCTGCCACAGAGAGGAGGGAGTCAAACTATTTTCCAAGGCACCTGAAAGCCAGAGAAGGAATAATGGATAGAAACTGATCAAGAAGAGATTCAATCTAGAAATAAGGAGAAATTTTCTGACAGTGAGAACAATCAGTGGAACAGAAGTTGCCTTTGGAAGTTGTGGGAACTTCATCCCTGGAGGCTTTCAAGAAGAGATTGGACTGCCATTTGCCAGAAATGGTGTAAGGTCTCCTGCTTGGGTGGGGGGTTGGACTAGATGACCTACAAGCTCCCTTCTAACTCTGTTAATCCCCACCAGAGGAGATGACTTAGTGGTACAAGAAGCCCATTCTTCCATGATTGAAGGCGTGGGAATCCTGCTAGGGATTCATGAATCTGTAAAGTGCTATAATAAGTGGACAATTCAATATTTCATTCCTTTGTGACATGAACAAGCTAACTGACTAAATAGGACGCGCATAGGGTTTAGAGGCCTGCAGAGTGCTCTTGTGGGCTGGGGAGGGCAAAAACGCCACCATTTCTGTGAAAAACGGGCCCATTTTTGGCCTCCCAAAGCCCTCACGCATTGCGTTTTTGCCCTCCCCAGCTCCCAGGAGCACTCTGCAGGCCTCCCGAACCCCTCGTGCCCGTTTTGAAAAATGAGACGCGCATAGGGTTTGAGAGGCTTGCAGAGTGCTCCTGGGGGCTGGTGAGGGCAAAAACGCCCCCATTTCTGCAAAAAATGGGCCCATTTTTGGCTTCCCAAAGCCCTGACACATTGCGTTTTTGCCCACCCCGGCTCCCAGGAGCACTCTGCAGGCCTCCCGAACCCGCTGCACACCCCGTTTTTGCAAAAATTGGGACACACACATCCACAGAGTGTATTTGATGACATGGGTGCAGCCTCCTGCTGCCGCTGCTACCCGAACCAGGGCGAACCGGTAGCAACCCACCCCTGGTCTTTTAGTCCAAAAAATATGGTAGTTGGTCTACTGGACATGAAGGATCAGCATAAACCTGTTTGAAATATGGGCTGGAGCAAGCTGAGGCAGCCTAGTGTGACAAAAGGGTGCCTCAGGGACTACTAAAGACATTCTCAAGTTGTTTTTTTTTTTTTTTTTAAAAAGCTCATAGAGCTGATCCTCGTTTAGCGACTGCCTCATTTACTGACCATTCCCAGTTAGGAGGGTGATGAAAAAGTAACTTTGCGACCAATCCTGGCATTCACAAACATCGCAGATCTGTAAAACAAAGGGAAGCTGAAGTGAAATCATACGCATGGTTTGTGGTTTCACTTGGTGCTTTGTTAATGAGTCGATGGTCTCAATTATAACCGCTAGATGAGGACTACCTGAGTTGTGAATTAAACTCATGGAGGAGGGGGTTTGTGGCAGGGGTGGGTCCTACTTACCTTTATTACCAGTTCACATCGTGCCCACGCACTTTTCTGCGCATGCGCAGGTTACCTATGATGATGTCCGGGTCAGGGGGCGGAGCCTCCCGCTGGTTTTACTACCGGTTCGTCCGAACCGGTCCAAACCGGGGCCAACCCACCACTGGTTTGTGGGTTGCAGAAATCTGCTCAGTTTTTTCCCACATCCTGCTTTCTTTTCAGAATAAGGTGTTAATAGGTTCTGGGCGGAAATGTTGAGGGACGTGGTTGACTAACGTTGAAGGAATGATGCAATGAAGAATAGAACCAGGCCATCTTTTAGTGTTATCTGATGTCAAATATCTCACCAGGGCCAAAAGACAAAGTGTCGAAAGAAAAGAAGAAAAGGGAAGAAGTTTTACCAGCCACAAAATCTTTACCGAGGCTTAGAAAACCTAATGCACTGAGGCCTCCTTCTCCTATTGCAGGAGTGTCAAACTCGATTTCATTGAGGGCCTCATCGGGGTTGCGTTTGACCTCAGGGTGCGGGGCAGGGGGCCCCAGGGGGCATGGCCAGCTTGGTGTCATTCATATCGAGGGTGCCTGTGGTGGCCCGAGTGCTCTGCCAGCGAAAATGGGCTCCTGAGCTCCGTTTCTGGCTGCGACGGCCTCCTGCAACCCTCTGCCAGCAAAAATGGAACACACGAGGGCCACATGCAGCCCTCCCGAGCTACAGTTCCAGCTGCGACAGCCTCCTGCAACCCTCTGCCAGCAAAAATGGAACTCACAAGGGCCACATGCAGCCCTCCCAAGCTACATTTCTGGCTGTGATGACCTCCTGCAATCCTCTGCCAGCAAAAATGGAACTCATAGAGGGAACATGCAGCCCTCCCAAGCTACAGTTCCAGCTGTGACAGCCTCCTGTAACCCTTTGCCAGCGAAAACAGAGCTCAGGAGGGCTGCACGTGGGCCTCCCGAGCTCCAGTTTTGCTGGCAAAGGCACCACAGGCTGGTCCTTCGCTGTCTCCAGGGTGAACCCACAGGTCAGATCTAAGCACTCTGCAGGCTGGATCTGGCCCGCGGGCCTTGAGTTTCACACCTCATCCTAATGCCTTTCCCTGTGTGGTTCAGCAGAATGTGTGAACACGGCCGATGTCTTCCTGTGACATCTAGCCTTCACTTTCTGGTTTTTGGTGCAGAGCAGTGACACAAAAAGCCACCCCTCCACAGTTTACTTCTCTCTTGAAGAATGATAATGCACATCAAGGCAGGATAGCCACTTCGGTCTTGTGCAGCATTCCACAACCTTTCCAGGTTGGCAACCCAGAGATGGGGAAAGGGGGGGGGGCGGAAAGAGGGGATGGTTTTGTGGGAGAGGTGGGCACAGGCACACGTGCGTGCCCACAAGCACCTGTTGCTCTGGTGAGTGGGGCTGAGAGCATCTGAGACGCTTGCTCGACTGAGCTCCCATGCATCTGCAATTCTTTCTGGACCGGGATGCCCTATGCACGGTCACTCACGCACTCGTGACGTCTCGCCTGGATTACTGCAATGCTCTCTACATGGGGCTCCCCTTGAAGGGCATCCGGAGGCTGCAGTTAGTCCAGAATGCGGCTGCGCGGGTGATAGATGGAGCCCCCCGTGGCTCCCGTATAACACCCATCCTGCGCAGACTGCACTGGCTACCTGTGGCTTTCCGGGTGCGCTTCAAGGTTCTGGTGACCACCTTTAAAGCGCTCCATGGCATTGGGCCGGGTTACTTACGGGACCGCCTACTGCTACCGAATATCTCTCACCGACCCGTGCGCTCTCACAGAGAGGGTCTCCTCAGGGTGCCGTCAGCGCGGCAATGTCGTCTGGCGACACCCAGGGGAAGGGCCTTCTCTGTGGGGGCCCCCACCCTCTGGAATGAACTATCCCCCGGACTTCGTCAGCTTTCGGACCTCCGGACCTTCCGCCGCGGGCTTAAAACATATTTATTTAACTGTGCAGGACTGAGCTAGATTTTAAATTATCGGTTTTAAATTGGGTTTTATTCTATATTTTTAATTCTAAATTAACGGGCTTTTTAGAATAAGTTTTTTAATTGTTTTTATATTGTATTTATGTGTTTTTAAATGCCTGTACACCGCCCTGAGTCCTTCGGGAGATAGGGCGGTATATAAATTTGATTAAATAAATAAATAATAAATAATAAATTCTCGTGTGACTGGATCGAGAGCATCTGTGATGTTTGCGCAAGTGAGGCCTTGAATGCCTGCGATGCTCATGTGAGCCTGCAACGTTCACACAAATGGGGCTGTGCATGTCTATGCACATGCACATACCTGCTGGCCCCTTGTGCGGTTCACTGTCAAATAGGCTGCAGCCTGGTAGTGGACCGCGGACCACAGGTTGGGGAGCCCTGGTTAAGTGGGTAAAACATCATGCTAGAAAGCAGGAGGGACGCGGTGGCTCAGGGGCTCGGATGTTGAGCTTGTTGATTGAAAGGTCGTCAGCTCAGCAGTTCGAATCCCTAGTGCTGCTGTGTAACGGGGTGAGCTCCTGTTACTTGTCCCAGCTTCTGCCAACCTAGCAGTTTCAAAAGCACGTAAAAATGCAAGTAGAAAAAATAGGGACCACCTTTGTTGGGTAGGTAACAGCGTTCCGTGCACCTTTGGCGTTGAGTCATGCCAGCCATATGACCACGGAAATATCTTCGGACAGCACTGGCTCTTCAGCTTTGAAACAGAGATGAGCACTGCCCCCTAGAGTCGGCAACGACTAGCGAGGGGAACCTTTATCTTTACCTAGAAAGCGGGAGACAAAAATCTCTGGTCCCGGTGACCGACCCACATTGGATCCTGCAACGTTATTCTGGGACACATAGATTCACCATCATTCGTGAGAGATGTGGGTGGCTAGCGTGTCAAATAGTTTGGCTTTGAGAATCCTTCACAGCATGCGAGGCATAGACTTATGAAGAGCTACGCTTCCTACATACCCCTATCGACATCTAAAAAGCCACAAACAACAGGCACCATATAAATACCACACAGAGAACAAGACACACACTGGTAGAGAAGATGGGCTCCTGCAGGAGTCCAAAAGCTCGGAAGACAAAACCTTTGGTCTGCGTGACTGATCCAGATTGTCTAATGAGCGGCAGGGAGGCGACTACCATTGTTTGAAAATGTCCGCTGATCACATTTCTGAATTTCATGAAAACGAGGCAGCTACCTGGCATCAAGCCAGAACTTTGCTCCCTATATGTAGCTCAGCATGGTTCATATGTTCAGTTTAACCAGCATGGGAATCAGAGCCATTGAAGGAATGCTTTGGAATGAATGATCAGTTACTGGAAATAACAGGTAGTCCTTGATTTATAACCATAATTGAGACCAGAAGTTCTGCTGCTAAGCAGGGTGGTTGTTAAATGAGTTGTGCCTGACTTATGATCTTTTTTGCCATGGTTATTAAGCAAATCACTGAATCACATGGTGTTAGAAATTCCATATTTATATGGAATTTGCCACAGAGCAAACAAAGAGTACAGTCACCATGTACTTTACTGCTCAACTGTAATAGGAAACAGGAAACTCTACTTAGAACAAATTATTAAATCATGTGCTGTTAGAAATTCTGTGTGTGTGTGTGTGTGTGTGTGTGTGTGTGTGTGTGTGTGTGTATAAAGTGTTTTTCTGTTGAAGCACCTAGTCTGCTGCAATACGGGAGGGAGCACACTGCAAAATATATTATCAGCAAAATATGAATTTTATATATATAAATGTATGTATTATACGTATGCATACAAACACACACACATTTTGTTCACAAATGTGAGTGCACGTGCTACCTCTGTGCATGTGCACGGTCTTCTTCACATGTGCAGTAATCGCACATTGCATCTGGGTGGGTGGGTGGACCCTCCTGCAATTGCTGCTGCCGCTACCGGTTTGCGCAATCCGGAGAGAACCAGCTGAATCCCACCACTGCACCATGTATTTTACTGTTCAGCAATATAACTGTAATAGGAAACAGGAAACTCTACTTAGAACATAAGAGCATAGAGTATATACCATAGATCCAAACTTGTAAATACTGCCATCTACTGGCTGAATACTATTGTAGTCGTTGCATTAAAATACATTCCAGCATTGAATTCCAACACGTGGTCGTTCAGCGAATCTGGCTTCACCCATTTCCTTTGCTTGAAAGCCAGTTGGAAAGGTCACAAATGGCGGTCACGTGACCCTGGGACACTGCAACGGTTGCAAATTAACGCCAGTTGCCAAGCACCCAAATTTGGTTCACGTGACCTTGGGCATTATGCAAGGGTTGTAAGTGTGAAAACTGGTCATCAGTCGCTTTTTCCAGGTCCGTTATAACTTGGAATGGCCACTAAACAAAGGATTGTAAGTCGAGGACTACCTGTATTGTCATCTCATGACATTTACAAAATATTTACAAAATATATAAATGCGAAACATTTGCGAGGCCAATTCTTGAATACAGCTCGCCTGTCTGGAACCCACACCTCATTTCGGACATTAATACAATTGAGCGTGTCCAGAAATATTTTACAAGAAGAGTTCTCCACTCCTCTGAATACAACAAAATACCTTATGCCACCAGACTTAAAATCCTGGGTTTAGAAAATTTAGAACTCCGCCGCCTTCGGCATGACCTGAGTTTAACTCATAGAATCATCTGCTACAATGTCCCTCCTGTTGAAGACTACTTCAGCTTCAATCGCAATAACACACGAGCGCACAATAGATTTAAACTTAATGTGAACTGCTCCAATCTTGATTGTAGAAAAGATGACTTCAGTAACAGAGTTGTTAATGCTTGGAATGCACTACCTGACTCTGTGGTCTCTTCCCAAAATCCCCAAAGCTTTAACCAAAGACTATCTACTATTGACCTCACCCCATTCCTAAGAGGTCTGTAAGGGGCATAAGAGCACCAGCGTGCCTACTGTTCCTGTCCTAATGTTCCCTTTGATTGTATCCAATTCGTATGGTTATTTCATGCTTATACTTATATATACTGCTGTGACAAATAAAATAAAATAAATAAATAAATTTAAATATCTTTCTCAGGCTTTTCATGGCTGATCTCCCCTGTGCTAGTTTCCACCATATTTCTTGATTGTTCCTTGATTGTTGATGGTGGGTCCTAAAATGCAGAAGCTATCCACCACTGTCAAACCTTCATTATCTTGTTAGGAGGGTTGGTTGTTCTCCTTTAATGAACTCATTAATCAAAGAAAGCTGGAGATTCCGACTGCTCTTTCCAAGACTATAACGGGGGCGTCAAACTCGCATCATCATGGCAGCATCACATGATGCATCCAAAGAGGTGGTATCAGTGGTGAAATCTGAACCGGTTTACTACCAGTTCGCTGGCTGCACAGGCGTGCTGCACACATGTATGCACATGTATGCACAAGGTGCGCACGCCCATGCAATGCATGCCTGTTGTGGCTCCAGCCACCCACCCCGGGCCTGGCCCCTTGCCAGAAAGTAACTCAGAGAGTGAAGGGAAAGGGCTGACAGGGCTCCCGTCAACCAGTGGAATAGTTTGCCTTCAAAAGTTGTGGGTGCTCCATCACAGGAGGCTTTGAAAAAGACACTGGACAACCCTTTGTCGGAAACGGTATAGGGTCTCCAGCTTGAGCAGTGGGTTGGACTAGAAGACCTCCAAGGCCCCTTTCAACTCTATTATTCTGTTTTCTAAGTAGCTCCCGGAATTGTCAGCCATTTTCAAAGACTACATTGGATGATGGATTCTGGGAATTGAAGTCTACATCGCAGGAGAGTACCAGGGGTGGGTTCTACTTACTTTTACTACCGGTTCGCAATGGGATCGCACGCGCGTCGAGCTTCTGCACATGCGCAGATCGTCTATGATGACATCCAAGTGGGTGGGTGGAGCCTCCCCCGGGTTTTACTACCGGTTCACAAAAACCGGACCGAACTGGGGGCAACCTATCACTGGAGAGTACCCAAGATGGCAGGTGACTGTCATAGGATTAGCGTGGATGATTGTACTTGGTTGATGTGATGAACGTTAAATAAAACCTAAATTCTCAGACAGTTCTGCTTCAACCATGGTGTTTTGTAAATGTAAGATTTCTTTCGGATTTGGAAAGCTCAGAACTCATGGAAGGACCAAGCAGTGTGTGTCCAATCACACTTGGCCAATAAAAAATTCTATTCTATTCTATTCTATTCTATTCTATTCTATTCTATTCTATTCTATTCTATTCTATTCTGTTCTATTCTATTCTATTCTATTCAGTGTACGTGTAGCTCCTAGAAGTTATGGATGCTTCAACACTTGAGGTTTTTAAGAAGAGATCGGACAACCATTTGTCTGAAATGGAATAGGGTTTTCTGCTTGAGCAGGGGTTGGACTAGAAGACCTCCAAGGTCCCTTCCGACTCAGTAATTCTGCTGGTAGTTTTTAATGGTCAAAAATTGACAAAGAGGTCCAAGTAATGGATCTCTGAACATCTTTATGGGATCCTTCCTTCTGACACAGTATTTTTTTATTTTTTTTGCTCCACAGCTGTTACTAAAAACTGTCTACAACTTTTGGCCCTCTTGGGAAAACTTTAATTAAACACTCCCGGCCAATGGTGAATTCATTAACATGCAGCTTTCCAATCTGCAAAAAAAAATAATAATAATAAAAAAAAATCTCTCTTTGTCTTCACTGCAATTTGTGACGTCACCTCCCGCATTTGTTTCAGGTTGCCTAAGCCTATACAAGGGAAATGATTACGATGGAGCCCACCAAGGCTCTTGGCTTGCGAGTGGATGGTGACTGGCTCATTTTAAAGCTTTTACTCCCCAATGCACTAACCTACCTGAGATAGCTTTACTGAACGGATTGTCTTCCAGAAAATGTGAGTACGTAACTATGATTGGCACATGAGCATGCAGATAGCTGCAAAGATGTGTCCAAGGCTGAGAGGTGAATAAAAAGAACAGAATAATAGAGATGGAAAGGACCTTAACGGTCTTCCAATCCAGCCTCCTGTTCAAGCAGGAAATCTCAGAGAGAGAGAGAGAGGGGGGGGGGGGGAGAGAGAGAGATGGTTATCCAATCTCTTCTTGAAAACCTTCAGTGTTGTTACAGCCACAAATTCTGGAAGCAGATCGTTCCACTGATTAATTGTTCTAACTATCAGGAAGTTTCTCCTTAGTTCCAGGTTGCTTCTCTCCTTGATTAGTTTCCATCCATTGCTTCTTGTCCTGCCTTTAGGTGCTTTGAAGAATAAGTTGACCCCCCCACTTCTTTGTGGCAGCCTCTGAGATATTGGAACACTGCTATCATGTCTGTCTGTCTGTCTGTCTGTCTCTCTTTCTCTCTCTCTCCACATATGTAATATTTATATCCATATCATCTATGTATTTATATCATAATAATTACAGAGTTGGAAGAGACCTTGGAGATCTTCTAGTCCAACCCCCTGCCCAAGCAGGAAACCCTAGACCATTTCAGAGAAATGGTTATCCAACATCTTCTTAAAAATTTCCAGTGTTGGAGCATTCACAGCTTCTGGAGGCAAGTTGTTCCACTTATTAATTGTTCTGACTGTCCGGAAATTTCTCCTTAATTCTAAGTTGCTTCTTTCCTTGATCAGTTTCCACCCATTGCTTCATGTTCTACCCTCAGGTACTTTGGAGAGTAGCTTGACTCCCTCTTCTTTGTGGCAACCCCTGAGATATTGGAACACTGCTATCATGTCTCCCCTAGTCCTTCTTTTCATTAAACTAGACATACCGAGTTCCTGCAACCGTTCTTCATATGTTTTAGCCTACAGTCCCCTAATCATCTTTGTTGCTCTTCTCTGTACTCTTTCTAGAGTCTCAACATCTTTTTTACATTGTGGCGACCAAAGCTATATCTATATCTATATCTATATCTATATCTATATCTATATCTATATCTATATCTATATCTATATCTATATCTATATCTATATCTATATCATCTATATATCATCTCTCTCTGCTATCTATCTATCTATCTATCTATCTATCTATCTATCTATCTATCTATCTATCTATCTATCTATCTATCTATCTATCATCTATCTATCTATCGATCTATCTATCTTTTATCTATCATCTACCTATCATCTACCTATCATCTACTCCATGTGCTTTTAAGCTTGAAAAAATCTGGAAACAGCAAGGGCTATATCTGAAATGTGTGTGAAATTTCTTTTCCCCTGTAAGGGTGCACATTAAACAATGATTTTCAAACTTGAGCTGACCTACTCAACCATGAGGTGGTGTTGACCCCCAGCTGATAGACATATCAAACCAGAGAGCTATTTAGACAAGGCAGAAACTGAGGCAGAAATTTGCAGTAGCAAAACTGTGTTTGTCTCAACGTGCCTTAATCCTGAACTCAGTCAGCAGAAGAAAGAAGAGACTTCTATTTTTGTTGGGGATTTTACCAGAAACTTATCATAAAGAGAATGTATATTTGATTATCCATGTAATAACTGTAGCTAGGATTGTATTTGCACAAAATTGGAAAAGTCAGGAGATTCCTGCAGATGAGAATGTGATTAGGAAAATATTAGGATGTGCAGAAATGAATAGGTTAACACTTGCAATTAAACAGAAGGAACAAACTGAATATTATATTGTATGGGAACTATTTTACCGATGGCTAGAGAATAAATATGAAAGTTAGAAATACCAGTAGATTAGTGAAATACAGAAAATATATTAATAGAATTAAATAAGCTAAGAAGAGAATTGTTAACAGTATTAGATAATCAGTATGTATAATCAGTATTAAGTTAAAGGTAAAGGTAAAGGTAAAGGTTCCCCTCGCACATATGTGCTAGTCATTCCCGACTCTAGGGGGCGGTGCTCATCTCCGTTTCAAAGCTGAAGAGCCAGCACTGTCCGAAGACGTCTCCGTGGTCATGTGGCCGGCATGACTCAACGCCAAAGGCGCACGGAACGCTGTTACCTTCCCACCAAAGGTGGTCCCTATTTTTTCTACTTGCATTTTTTATGTGCTTTCAAACTGCTAGGTTGGCAGAAGCTGGGACAAAGCTCACCCCGTTACACGGCAGCACTAGGGATTCGAACCGCTGAGCTGCCGACCTTTCGATTGACAAGCTCAACGTCCTAGCCCCTGAGCCACCGTGTCCTAAGTATTAAGTTAAGAATAGACAATTAATGAATATGGCTGTAAATTTTAATTGTTATTGCACAAAGCATTTATACCCAGATGACACACTGTTTAATGGAAGATGTATTGTTTGTATTAAAATAAAATAATTAAAAAAAAATTTTTTTTTAAAAAAGGAGACTTTTTTTTTTTACATTTATATCCTGCCCTTCTCCGAAGTCTCAGGGCAGCTTGCACTATGTTAGCAATAGTCTTCATTCTATTTGTATATTTATATACAAAGTCAGCTTATTGCCCCCAACAATCTGGATCCTCATTTTACCTACCTTATAAAGGATGGAAGGCTGAGTCAACCTTGGGCCTGGTGAGACTAGAACCTGCAGTAATTGCAGGCAGCTGCTGTTAATAACAGACTGCATTAGCAGTCTGAGCCACAGAGGCCCCTTTGACCTCTGAACCAGGCACATCAATTGAAAATCTGAACAACTCCCTTGTAGGAAGACTTGATAAACATATCACAGTCTTTTGAAGTAATCTGACAATGTGCAGAGGGGCCTCTGTGTGTGTGTGTGTGTGTGTGTGTGTGTGTGTGTGTGTGTGTGTGTGTGTGTGTGTGTGTGTGCAAAAAGAGGACTTTAATTGTAGACCTGAAAAAGTGGAGTGAATAGCCCAGACCTTAACCCAACTGAAAATCTATGGAGCCAACTATAGAAACTTGTTAGTCAGAAGCAACCCAACAATAAAACCCAGTTAATAGAAGCAATCCTTCATTCTGGGTTCCACATGATAACAGCTGCAGAACTAAAAGACTTGGTTCACTCCATGGGAAGATGTTGGCCGTAATTCATGCTAAAGGTTATCCTGCTAAGTATTAACTGACATGGGGATCATTTTTGTATATCTCGTTTTTTCTATGGTGATCGTTTTTCTATAGCTCGTTTTTTTCTACGTGTTTCATTTTTCTTCTTTATATTGTAACTGCTATTCTAATAGCAAATCCTTCATCAAAGTGATTGCATTACATTCTTGATTAAATTATCTTTCCATTGATATATAATTTTATGGTACTACTCAGTGGTGAAATGTAAAATTTGTTACTACTTGTTCTGTGGGTGTGGCTTGGTTGGGGGTTAATGTGACTAGGCGGGTGCGGCCGACTTTTTTTTTTCCACTTTTAAAAGCATTTTTTCTATAACCTCATCGGCCAAAGAGGTTGTTAAAAATGATTTTAAAAGGCTCTGATGATCAGGCAACTCAGTTGGGATTATCAGAGCCTTTTAAAAGCATTTTCTCTACCGAAGGCTCTGACGATCAGGCAACTCAGCTAGGATTGTCAGAGCCTTTTAAAAGCATTTTTAATAACCTCTTCGGCTGAAGTGGTTGTAAAAATGCTTTTAAAAGGCTCTGATGATCTCAGCTGAGCCGCGCGATCATCAGAGCCTTTTTTTTTTACTTTTAAAAGCATTTTTTTGGCTGAAGAAAAAAAGCTTTTAAAAGTAAAAACCCCCCAAAACTTCTGATGATCGCATGGCTCAGCTGGGCATGGGGTAGGGGGCAGAGATTTTGCTACCGGTTCTTGGAACCATCCGCCGCCATCACTACCAGATCGGGAGATCCGGTCCGAACCGGGAGCATTTCACCCTTGGTACTACTCAAAAAAAAAAAAAAAGTGATGTTATTAGCTAGTTTTAGAAAATACACTTTCCCCAAAAGGTTTCCATAATTTTGGCCACTACTGTATATCCCATCTACTACCAAAGTAAGGAAGTGGTGATGTGGGGTATAGAATAGAATAGAATTTTTATTGGCCAAGTGTGATTGGACACACAAGGAATTTGTCTTGGTGCATATGCTCTCAGTGTACATAAAAGAAAAGATACGTTCATCAAGGTACAACATTTACAACACAATTGATGGTCAATATATCAATATAAATCATAGGGATTGCCAGCAACAAAGTTACAGTCATACAGTCGTAAGTGGAAAGAGATTGGTGATGGGAACTATGAAACGATTAATAGTAGTGCAGATTCAGTAAATAGTCTGACAGTGTTGAGGAAATTATTTGTTTAGCAGAGTGATGGCCTTCGGGAAAAAACTGTTCTTGTGTCTAGTTGTTTTGGTGTGCAGTGCTCTATAGCGTCGTTTTGAGGGTAGGAGTTGAAACAGTTTATGTCCAGGATGTATTCATATTGAGGAATGGTTTATTGGTATGTGTTTCTATGTTTGTAGATTTGGAGGTGTTCTGAAGCAAACACATTATTTCTCTCTATTTAGGTTGAAGGTGTGGACTTCAACCTATCCCACCCCAATGTCAGAGTTCAACCAGACGGTGACTCATTTTGTCTTCTTGGGGCTGACTGATATCCGGAGTCTGGAGCTGGCTTTGTTTGTCATATTTTTCATCATCTACCAGCTTATTTTAATAGGGAATGTCCTCATTATAGTGACGGTGGCTTCTGATCGGTGCCTCCACACCCCCATGTACTTCTTCTTGGGGAACCTCTCTTTGATTGACATCTGCCATTCCTCTGTCACTGCACCCAAGATGCTGCTTGACAGCTTCCTCTCCCAGAAGGTCATCACTTTCGGAGGATGTGTGGCCCAACTCTTCTTCCTCCACACCTGTGCCTGTGCCGAGATCTTCCTCCTGACTATCATGGCTTATGACCGTTGCGTTGCCATCTGCTACCCATTGCACTACGTGAAACATGTCGACCTGAAGATTTGTGGGTACTTGGTGGGTGGTTTGTGGGTGGGCGCGACCGTCCACTCCCTGGTCCAAACGGTTCTCACCGTTCGCCTCCCTTACTGCGGCCCAAATGTCATCGATAGCTTTTTCTGTGATGTCCCATCGGTCATCAAATTGTCTTGCACTGATGCGTACTTCACCGGCGTTCTCATCGTATCAAACAGTGGCATGATCTCCTTGGTGTGCTTCTTGGCCTTAGTGACTTCCTACATCATCATCCTGTTCTCATTGAGAAGACGGACGGCTGAAGGCCGCCGCAAAGCTTTCTCCACATGCAGTGCCCACTTACTGGTTGTGGTCTCGTTCCTGGGGCCCTGCATCGTCCTCTACAGCCGCCCTGCTTCCAACTTCTCCTCAGACAAACTGGTCGCTGTCTTCTACACCATGGTTACTCCTCTCCTCAACCCTGTGATCTACACCCTGAGGAATGAAGAGGTAAAGAAATCCATGCAGAAACTCTGGCTCTGGAAGAAGATTTTTTTTACAAGGGGATGAGTTGGCCAAGTAGCTTGACAAGAAATAGGAGACAAATTGAGAGTAAACTGATTTTAAATCTAATAACAGTGGCAAAATTACTGATAGGACAGTATTGGAAGAAAAAAGAAGTACCTACAATAGGAGAATGGATATTGAAAGTTGCCAATTTGGCTGAGATGGCAAAAATCTTAGCCATTTTGAAAGACAATACCCAAGAAAGATACTTAAAGGAATGGAAAAAATGGATTGACTATATTCAAAACAGATATCAGACTAAGAGTTATCAGACTGGCTTTGAATGATTAGGATGTATCATTTTTGATTGTTTTGGGGGAGGTTAGGAATTGATGAGAATTGTAGGAGTATAATTCAGTTAGGAGGGAAAATTTTTTAGTATATGTTTGTTTTGTTTTTAACTATACCTTGTGTTTGTTCCGGGAAGTCGGGGGGGGGGAGGGGGGAGGGGGGTTTGTGAAGGGGAGGGGAGGGGGGAAAGGGAAAAAAAAGTTTTGTAAAACTTTTTCAATTAAAAAAAAAGAAATAGGAGACAAAGACAAAGGCTATATATATATATATATATATATATATATATGTAGGTCTTGGTTATTCGGGTTTTCTCCCACTTAAAATTGGAAGTGTCTTGGCGACGTTTCGACGAAGTCTCATTCGTCATCTTCAGGCTTCAGCTTCGTGCTTCTGGGAGCAATGTGTGATTGCAGCTGTTTCTTCCTTTTTAACTGCTAGTGGGGGTTTGAACTGATTGGGTGGGAGCTTGGCTGTGGTCTGATTGGATGGGGGTTTTTTTGTGCTCTGATTGGCTGGGTGTGTGTCCTGTTTGGGTGGGGGCTTGGTTGTGCTGAGTTTAGTCTGAGTGGCAGGGGGATTTGAGCTGGTGAGCTGCCCTGCTGCTGTTTGGCTTCGTGTTCGTGGTCAGCAGCAGTGCAGCTCACCAGCTCAAATCCCCTGCAACTCAGACTAATCTGAGCACAACCAAGCCCCCACCCAAACAGGACACACACCCAGCCAATCAGAGCACAAAACCCCATCCAATCAGACCACAGCCAAGACCTAGATATAAACACCGAAAACCTCAGAAAACAAATATATATATATATATATATATATATATATATATATATATATATATATATATATATATATATATATATATATATATATATATATATATATATATATATAGGACAAAAATACACACTTGGAAATCAAAGACACTGACTATTTTTCGATATGGATTTATTTTATCAATGGCTAACTAGCAGAAACAGAAGTCAGAATTTTAAAAAAAACACGAGAATGACTAATTTTGTAAAAATAGTTTACCAAATGGATAATTAAGCACTAATGTCATTATATGTTTATTAATGTTATGATGAGGCATTATTATTATAGGATTATTACGAATGCTATGAATATTATAATGATGATGATTGCTCAGATTAACTGTATCCAGGCAGCACACTGTTTATATAGACACTGAAATTTTTGCTCTTTCTTTATATTTAATACAAATAAAAACATTAAAAAAAGAGAAAGAAAGAGGAGAAGACAATTCACCAGAATGGGTGACGCTCATCAGTTAGATATCTTTCACAGCAGATCCTTGGTGACCATTTTTTCCCCTCTTCTTTCTGTTTGAGGCATTGACTTGCCTTTTTCTTTCTTCTTCTTTTCCCTTCCTTTCTCCCACTATTCCTTTCCCTTTTTCTTTCCCTAATTTCCCTAATATTTGCTTTTGTATTCTCTTTGTATGTTATATTATTACAGGGGTGAAATGCTACCAGTTCAATCCGGTTCATCCGAACCGGTAGAAAAAAAAAGTAAAAAAAAAAAGTTCAGACGATCAGCTGAGTGATGCGCAATCGTCGGAACTTTTTTAAAAACTTTTTTAGCATTTTTTTTACTACCAGTTCTCCAGAACCGGTAGTTAAAAATGCTTTAAAAAGTAAAAAAAAAAAGTTCCGACAATCGCGAGTTGCTCAGCTGATCGTTGGAACTTTTTTTTTTTACTACCAGTTCGGGCGAATAGGTAGCAAAAAATGCTTTAAAAAAGTAAAAAAAAGGCTCCTACAATCACAGCTGTGCCACGCAATTGTCAGAATCTTTTTTTTTTATTTTTTCAAAGCATTTTTTTACTACCTTTCACCCAAGCCAGTGGTAAAAAAATGCTTTAAAAAAGTAAAAAAAAAAAAAAGCTCTGACGATCGCGCACCACAGCTGATCACGCCCGCCCCACACGCTGTTCTACTTACCTGTGTGCTCATCTCACATTTTATTTATTTATTTTATTTATTTATTAAATTTTTATACCGCCCTTCTCCCGAAGGACTCAGGGCGGTGTACAGCCAACGATAAAACACAAAATATATACAATTAAAACAACATTTAAAACATAGCAGATTATAAAGGCTGATAAATTAAAAATTTAGATTTTAAAATTTTAAAATATTAACAAACCCCAAATTTAAAATTCAACACTATTATGCCAGTCCCGCTTGAATAAATAGGTGTGTTTTGAGCTCACGACGGAAGGTCCGAAGATCAGGCACTTGACGTAGGCCAGGGGGAAGTTCATTCCAGCGAGTTGCTGCCCCCACAGAGAAGGTCCTTCTCCTGGGGGCTACCAGCCGACACTGTTTGGCGGACGGCACCCTGAGGAGACCCCCTCTGTGAGAGCGTACGGGTCGGTGGGAGGCAAGGGTGTGTACTGCGCATGCACACACAGTGCGCATGGGTAGCCAGTGAACCGATAGTAAACCGGTTCAGATTTCACCATTGTATTATAAACTAATAAAATTATATACAGAAAGAGAAAACCTGTTTGAGCAGGAAAGGAAAGATGGAATAAAACGTAGCACCGAGTCTGAAAGAACCTTTCTGTAGGTTTATTCTCCAGAGCTGCAAGAAAAACACGTTATTTCCCTGTTGTTGTTTTTTTTCATTCAGAGAAATAATCACCGTGTCTCTGTTGGAACCTTAGTAGCAGCATGAAAATGCTGCTCCATCTTAGCTGTGTGAAGGGCCCAAACAATCAGCGTTGCTCATAAGCTATGATAATTTGTCTAGTTCAGGACTCATTGAGGGCCGCATCAGGTTTGTGTTTGACTTTGGGGGGTGGGGGTGGGCGTGACCAGGGTGGGCGTGGCCAGCTCGACATCGCTCATGTCGGAGTAGTGGTGTTCTGTCCCTCTTCGCCTCCGTCCGAGCGATGGCTTAATTAGCCGGCACTATCAGCTCTGGCAGCAAAATAGCGAGCGTCTGCCAAGTGTCTCTGTTATCTCCATCAACGCCGATGAGTCACCCAAGAACAAACTGCCGCTCCAAATTAAGCAGTTAATTTGCCTGCTACACAGCAGCTCTTGCTGCCTTTATATCCTGTGGGGAGTGGCTCCATGACTCAGCACTTTCTAGGCCTGCCCCACGCCTGCTTCTGTTGCTCCTGCCTCTCCTGCCTACAAAATCTAGGGTCCAGCCAGGCCTGATTGCCATTAGCCGGGTCTGGAGGTGTGGCCTGGGGGGGGGAAAGAGTCAGGGGACGGAGGCCTCATTATCTCTTCCACCTGGCCTGCCTCTGGCTCCTGGAGCTGAGCCAGGGAAGCAAGTGCTCCCAAGGTAAGTCCTGACGGCCCTTCCCCCTCACTTTCCAAGTCACTTTCTGGCAGGAGGCCCGGCTCAGGGGGCGCAGACACAACAAGTGGCCCGAGTGCTCTGCAAGCGAAAACAGGTTCCCAAGCTCTGTTTTCAGTTGCGACGGTGTCCAGCAACCCTCTGTCAGTGAAAATGGACCTCGGGAGGGCTGTATGAGGCCCACTTGGGCCCTGTTTTTGCTGGCAGAGGCACTGCGGGCAGATCCTTTGCTGTTTCTAGGGCGACCTCATAGGCCAGATCTAAGCATCCTGCAGGCTGGATCCAGCCCCCGGACCTTCAGTTTTTCACCCCTGGTCCACAGGTGAAATCCAGCTGGTTTTCACCAGTTAGCCCAAACCATTAGTAAATTGCTCAGGCAGTTCGGAGAACCGGTTAAAAGTAAAGAGGTTTTTTCCATTCTTTCTCTCTCTCTCCCTCCCTCTCTCTCTCTCCCTCCCTCCCTCTCTCTCTCTCTCTCTCTCCCTCTCTCCCTTCAGTTAATAGCTCCACTTAACATTTGCTGCTGGAATGCAGCCTATACATGCTGAATCAAGCCAACAAACAACAGAAACTGACAGGATTGGGGCAGGGAAACCCATCAATCACCCATCTAGGGATGGGATTAACCTTTTCCCTTGAGGAAGAAGGACAAGATTACAAACATTTTCATCATAAAGTGTATTAAGTAACACTTCTGTGATCAGCTAATATTCCCTGGAGCAGCGGTCAACAACTGGTGGTCCATGGACCACCGGTGGTCAACGAGAAAATTTTGGTGGTCCACAGAAAAATTATTTGTATTTTTAATATTGCACCAAATCAGGGGTCCTCAAACTACTGCCCCTGGGACGGATACGTGCAATGAATGTTTGTGTTGCTACACAGAGTCTCCCCGTTCAAGGTCTTTTTGTGTGGGTCAGAGTGGGGCATAAATTCCGGCTTGGGGTCTGCTTCAGCCTCCTGGTGTGGGGCTTTGGGCGAAGGCTGGATAGAAGTGCCGCTGGTGGCGAAGAGCCGGAGGACCTTGTTCCAGTGGGACTGCATCATGGTCTGGAACTCAGCCCGCTGAGCCTCCAGGTGCCTGTACCTGGCCTTGCACTCCCACAGGTCTTCCCTCTGATTGGAAAACCTATGCTCGTAGTCCTCAGTGAGGTGCTTCTACTGAGCTTCCTTCTCTGTTAGATCCAATTTGAACTGAGCTGTTTTGCCAACTCTTTCTGGTGGTGGCTGCTTAGCTCCAACAACTGCTTCCTGTTGGGGCCCTAAGGAATCCGGGTGGGGAAAGTGAGGAGTCACATGACCACCTAGCCACACCTACCCACCCAGTCATTAGGCAGATCATATTAGTGGTCCACGGGATTTAAAATTATGAATTTAGTGGTCCCTGAGGTCCGAAAGGTTGGTGACCCCTGGACTAGAAGACCTCCAAGGTCCTTTCCAACTCTGTTATTCTCTTCTCTTCTAAATATTGGAACCGTGCTATTTTATTGTGCTATTTTATTGTGAGTTGGACTAAGGAGAAATTTCCTAAGGGAGAGACCAATCAAGTTGGCCACGCCCACCCAGTCACATGACCCATTTCCCACAGAAAACACCGGGAGCCACAAACCCTGGGCAGGCGTGACTGGTTTTTTTTTTGTCATGTGACTGGGTGGGAGTAACATTGAGTTGGCCACGCCCACCCACCAAGTCACATGACCACCAAGCCACGCCCACCAAGCCATGCCCACACAACCGGTAGGGAAAAATTTTGAATTTCACCCCTGCCCTGGTCTAGTTATTAAATAAATGTCCTAAGTAAATAAATGACGCCAAACAATCAGCGCTGCCACTGTGATCCTTAACCACAGTGACCACTCGCTTAGTGACAATTCCAAGTTATGACGGATCCTCCCAAAGGTACTAATGACCCGGTTCCGAAATGCTAATGGTTGACCACTTTACGGTCACAAAATTGCATGCAGGGGCTTCTGTGCTGAGCGAGTAGCTGGACTAGATGACCTCCAAGTTCCCTTTCAGCCCTATGATTCTATGAATCTCTGTCAGACACAGACACATTCACAGCTGCGGGAAGAAATATCTACCTGGTTCAGTCCCAAGCTGGGAGAAAGACACTAGGAACATGGGGCCTGATTGGAAAGATCGATCATTCAGTTGGATATAGACAAAATTCTATTAGGATCTGGGGGAAAAAATCACCACACAAATTTATAATTTTCTCTTAAAATACAAAATACAGGGCCTCTGGTGGCTCAGACTGCTAAGACAGTCTGTTATTAACACAGCTGCTTGCAATTACTGCAGGTTCTAGTCCCACCAGGCCCAAGGTTGACTCAGCCTTCCATCCTTTATAAGGTAGGTAAAATGAGGACCCAGATTGTTGGGGGCAATAAGTTGACTTTGTATATAAATATACAAATAGGATGAAGACTATTGCTAACATAGTATAAGACTGCCCTGAGTCTTCGGAGAAGGGCGGGATATAAATGCAAATTAAAAAAAAAAAGGAAGATGAAACAGTAAAAGAAACGATGATCTGTTGGGCAAAAAACTTCAGACATAACATAGAATTAGAACAGTGGGACAAATTGCGGGATAGAATTATAAACTAACAATGGCAGTAGCCTATAAAGAAAGTCTGTATAAAATGTTTCATAGATGGCATTTGGCACCAGCGAGATTGGCCAAAATGTTCCCAAATTTACCACCAAACTGTTGGAGATGTGGGTACAAGCTAGGCACATACTACCATATGTGGTGGATATGCCCCAAGATAAAAAAATTTTGGCAAAAAAAATTAAAAATTGGCTAGAAAGAATTATCCAACTAAAAATGGAATTTAAATTGGAACTCTATTTATCAGGAATAATTAACCCCAAAATAGACAAATTTTTGCAATACCTAATACTTCATATATTAACAGCAGCAAGGATCGCTGTCGCATATGGATGGAAACAAAACAATATTCCAGGAGAGGAAATAATAATCCGAAAAATCTTACAGTGTGCAGAAATGGACAAGACGACACTAGAAATTAAGGAAAGGAAAGAGTCGGAATACTACAAAGTGTGGAATAAATTATATGATTGGTTAGAAAAAAGAAATCAAAATAATAAATTGGAATGTTAACCTCACAACAACAATTAGTCCGGTTGCCATGATTCATAACATAACATAACATAACATAACATAACAAGAGTTGGAAGGGACCTTGGAGGCCTTCTAGTCCAACCCCCTGCCCAGGCAGGAAACCCTACACCATCTCAGTCAGATGGTTATCCAATATTTTCTTAAAAATTTCCAGTGTTGGAGCATTCACAACTTCTGCAGGCAAGTCGTTCCACTTATTAACTGTTCTAACTGTTAGGAAATTTCTCCTTAGTTCTAAGTTGCTTCTTTCTTTGATCAGTTTCCACCCATTGCTTCTTGTTCTACCCTCAGGTGCATTGGAGAATAGTTTGACTCCCTCTTCTTTGTGGCAATCCCTGAGATATTGGAACACAGCTATCATGTCTCCCCTGGTCCTTCTTTTTATTAAACTAGACATACCCAGTTCCTGCAACCGTTCTTCATATGTTTTTAATTAAGTTAAAATCAGGACATGTAAACCATTGAATTGTGTTAACCGGATAAGGATGGATTGGTAAATAGATACCAATGTAAATATAAGCATGTAGAGGAACGATTGAATAAGAACAGAGAATATATAATTTATCCCGATACGGCAAGCTGTAAAATATGTAATGTTATATCTGTTATGTGTTTTTAATGTGTTTTTGTTTTTTGTTGTATTTTTCTATATTTTGTTTTTAAAAGTTAAAAGTTTAATAAAAATTATTATTATTTTTTTTTTAAAAAAAGGAAAGATGGTTCATTGATGAAACAGAACCACATGCGATTCTGGGCTGCTGACAAAACGGAGTTGAGGTGGAGAGTTATACCTTCTTTTGAGCTTTGCACTTGAGCTTCCTGTTCCTGTGCAATAACATGCATTCTATTGGCTGTTGTCAGATTCCCACGGGGTCATGTAGGGGTCATAGCTGGCTCTATAGGCAAAAGAAGAAATGCAAATCCTAGGTGTTTGCCTGAACTCCCAGGTTTGGTTGAAATTTGGACTGCTTTGGGACTGATGCAATTCCTATTGCAGCTTAATGGCTTTCGTCTTGTTTTGGCTCTAGGGTGAGGGTATTTGCTTATGTATAGAGCTATCTAGAAACTTGTCTTCTTTCATAGGCATTCCCAGTGTGCCATGGTCATGTGACCGCAATTGACAGTTTATTTTATTAACTTACGAATGCAGTGGAAGGCTCCATTACGGTCGTAAGTCCAGGAGTACCTGTACTGTTCTCTTTTTTCCCCCCAACTATAGGTGGTCCTTGACTTACAACTGTTCATTTAGTGACCAGGTGCCGATGGCACTGAAAAAAGTTTCTTACGACCACTTTTCAGACCATTGCGACATCGCTGTGGTCACGTGAACAAAATTCGGCATGAATTTATGATGGTTGCAGTATCCTGGGACGATCAATTTCACCTTTTGCAACCTTTTGACAAGCAAAGTCAATGGGGGAGCCCGATTCACTTAACGTTTTCACTTATCTTATTTATTTTTTGAAATTTGAATTCTTTAACAATTGGAGCCAGAAAAGTTGGAAAATGAAGCCAAATTCACTTAACAATTGTCTTGCTTAGCTATGGAATTTTGGGGCTGAATAGAATAGAATAGAAAATATGGGTTGGATTGGAGTGGAGTGGAGTGGAATAGAATAGAATAGAATAGAATAGAATAACAGAATTGGAAGGGACCCTGGAGGTCTTTTAGTCCCACTGCTCAGGCAGAAAACCCTACACCATTTCAGACAAATGGTTGTCCAATTTCTTCTTAAAAACTTCCAGTGTTGGAGAATTCGCAACTTCTGGAGGCAAGTTGTTCTGCTGGTTAAGTGTTCTAACTATCGGGAAATTTCTCCTTAGTTCTAAATTGCTTCTCTCCTTGATTAGTTTCCATCCATTGCTTCTTGTCACACCCTCAGGTGCTCTGGAGAATAGTTTGACTCCCTCTTCTTTGTGGCAGCCCCTGAGATATTGGAACACTGCTATCATGTCCCACCTAGTTCTTCTTTTCATTAAACTAGACATACCCAATTCCAACCACTGTTCTTTATAAGTTTTATCCTCGAGTCCCCTAATCATCTTCTCTGCACTCTTTCTAGAGTCTCAACATCTTTTTTACATTGTGGCGATCAAAACTGAACGCAATATTCCAAGTGTAGCCTTAACAAGGCATTATAAAGTGGTATTAATACTTCAGGTGATCTTGATTCTATCCCTCTGTTTATGTAGCCTAGAACTGTGTTGGCTTTTTTGGCTGCCGCCACGCACTGCTGGCTCATATTTAAATGGTTGTCCACTAGGAGTCCAAGATCCCTCTCACAGTTACTACCTGTTGTGACCCAGGTTCCCGGACTCGGACTCCTGGAGGACGATGATTCAGAAAGTGAGGAGGAACTGGTAAGGCCTGCTTCCCCTGGGCCCTCTCCCTCCCTGGCACCCAACCAGGAGGAGGAGGAGGGGCCGGTAAGGCCTGATTCCCGCGGGCCTTCTTCTGATTTGGCAACGCCCCAAGAACAATCTTGGCTTGATGCAAGACTGTGCAGACGTGACCTGCGCATGCAGCAGAGGAGGCGTTGGGACAAAGTCAAAGAATGATGAGTCATGGATGAGTCACAGGGGCTATAAAGCAGAAGGCGGAACTTCCTGGCTTTTTGTCTTGGACAAAGCAGTGAATTTGCATGGGCAAACTGTTTCAATGGAGGAAAGAATATATTCGTAAGTAATTCTGGCCTTATCTATAATTTCCTAGTTATCTCCAGAGACTTGGCAGGCATGTGGGTAGACGTGGCCAGAACATCTCTGTGCCAGAGGAATCCAGCCTAATCCAGCCAGTTATGTAAATAAATTTGAAAAGGAGGCCTTTGACTGACTCTTTGTTGGGAGTATTGGGAGAGGGAAACAGAACACTACCATTCAGTGAGGTACCACCTATGTTGTACCTGTGCCTTTGGTTTTTCTTGCCTAAATATAGAACCTTACTTTTTTCACCATTGAATTTCATTTAATTGTGGTCTTAAGTGGAAGCCTGCCCATAATTTTATTTTTTCACACTCGCATGCAAAAGGGTGTTCGCTCCAATTTAAAGAGCAACAAACATACAAAGCCCAGTTTTGAAATCTCATTGGGTTTCTCACTGGAACTGGACTAGAAGACCTCCAAGGTCCCTTCCAACTGTTACTTTGTTATTCATTTTGAAGGTAACATCAGATCGGAAGTCTGCTTCCTTGCCTGCGGTAGACACCTCACTATTTCTATCGATTATCAAATTATTGGGAAGACACAGTACCGCATCTTGAGATATTTTAGCCTTCTTAATGAACTCCTTTGGCTCGTGCGTGGACTTGCCAGCCACGGAGTTTATTCAAGGCGTTTAACATGTCCTCATTACGCAACGTGTAGATGACCGGGTTGAGCAGGGGCGTCACAGCTGTGAAGAAGATGGAGACAACCTTATCTGCGGCCAAACTCTTGGCCGGCCTGAGGTAGATGAAGATGCAATGTCCCAAGAAGAAGGTCACGACGGTCAGGTGAGCAGCACAAGTAGACAGCGCCTTGCGCCGCCCTTCAGAGAAGCGGTTCCTCAAGGAGACTAGGATGACCACGTAGGAGATGACCAAAACGATAAAGCAAACCACGGAAATCAGTCCTGAATTGGAGACGATGAGGACCTCAAAAACATAGGTGTCGGCGCACGCGAGCTTGATGACTAGAGGGACATCGCAAAAGAAGTTGTCGATGGCGTTGGGGCCACAGTAGGGCACGCTGAGGGTCAAGGCCGTCAGAGCAAGGGAGTGGACGAGGCCTCCTAACCACATGCCCACCGCCAAGCTGAGACAGACCCGGCGGCTCATGATGCTTGTGTAATGCAGAGGGTGACATATGGCGGCGTAGCGATCGTAGGCCATGATGGTGAGAAGGAAAATTTCCGTGCAGGCGAAGAGGTGGAGGAAGAACATCTGCACGATGCATTCTCCGAAGGAGATGGTTTTGGACTCGGCCAAGAAGTCCGCTAGCATTTTGGGCATGACCACCGAGGAGTGGCAGACATCGATGAAGGAGAGATTACTGAGGAAGAAGTACATGGGGCTGTGCAGCTGGTTGTCGAAGACGATGACGACGACGATGAGAAAGTTGCCAACCACGATCAAAGTGTAAATGGCAAGGAAAAGGACGAAAAGCACCAGTTCGGTCTTGTGGTTGGTGGTGAGTCCAGATAAGATGAATGCTGTCACTTCTGTAGTGTTCTCTGCTGCCATGGTCTTCTGTGGAGAAAGTAGGAAGGAAAGAATCAGCTGCTACAATGTCCTTCCTGTCAAAGACTACTTCAGCTTCAATTGCAACAATACACGAGCACACAATAGATTTAAGCTTAATGTGAACCGCTCCAATCTTGATTGCAGAAAATATGACTTCAGTAACAGAGTTGTTAATGCCTGGAATGCACTACCTGACTTTGTGGTCTCTTCCCAAAATCCCCAAAGCTTTAACCAAAGACTATCTACTATTGACCTCACCCCATTCCTAAGAAGTCTGTAAGGGGCATGCATAAGAGCACCAGCGTGCCTACCGTTCCTGTCCTAATGTTCCCTTTGATCGTATCCAATTCGTATGGTTATTTCATGCTTATACTTATACTTATATATACTGTTGTGTTTGACAAATAAATAAAATAAAATAAATAAAGAAGAATGATATTATAACAGAATAACAACAGAGGTAGGTGTCACATAACTTTACCACCGGTTCGCCGCCCTCCGAAAATGTGATGTTTTGCTCGTGTGCGCGGCTTACACATATGCATGCGGTTTAGAGAATGTGGCTAAATAGGGTTCTATTGAAACCTATTTGACCCACCCGAAGGTCACCACTACCGGTTCACCTGAACCGGCCCGAACCAGCTGAATGCCACCTTTGAATAACAGATAATTGCTTCTCACCTTGATTAGTTTCCATAAGCTAATCCACTCGACATAGCAAACTTTCATAATTGGATTCGTCAGTCCCAGGCTGATAGAATAACAGAATGACAGATTTGGAAAGGAGCTTAGAGGTCTTCTAGTCCAACCCCCTGCTCAGGCAGGAAACCCTACACTCAGACAAGTGGTTGTCCAATCTCTTCTTAAAAACCTCCGGTGATGAAGCACCCACAACTTCTGGAGGCAAGCCGTTCCACCGGTTGATTGTTCTCATTTTCAGGAAATTTCTCCTTAGTTCTAGTCCTTAGTTCCCTCCTTGACTGGTTTCCATTTATTAATGAACTTAGGTGGTTGAAATTGTCCCGGTAGTCAGTATTCATGTAACAGGAAGTAAACAGAACTAGCTTGGGAAGGAGTAATCTGGACAGGGAAAATAATAGGACGAATCTCTGTACATCTGAAATAGTTGGATAAACAGTACAGAATAGCAGAGTTGGAAGGGACCTTAGAGGTCTTCTAGGCCAACCCCCTGTCAACAGGAGACCCTATACCGGTGATGGCGAACCTTTTAGGCACCAAGTGTTCAAAGTGCACATGCATGCTCAAACTGCAAGGTGTGGGTGCATGCGCCCCGTGCACACGTGCGCGCCCCGGCCAAACTGCAAGGCATGGGCACATGCGCACACATGCCCCACATATGCATGGCAGAGACCCGAAAACCAGCTGGCTGGCAGGAGGCTCACACGCATGTACGGCAGAGACCCAAAACAGAGCTGGGGCGATGGCACGCATGCCCACAAAGAGAGTTCTGTGTGCCACCCCTGGCTCGCTTGCCATAGATTCGCCATCATTGCCCTATACCATTTCAGACAAGTGATTGTCCAGTCTCTTTTTAAAAGCCTCCAGTGATGGAAAACATAAAACTTCTGAAGGCAAGCCGTGCCACTGGTAAATTGTTCTCACTGTTCGGAAATTTCTCCTTAATTCCAGGAGAATTAAGCAATTCTTAAGCTTAAGAATTAAGCTTCTCTCCTTGATTAATGTCCATCTATTGTTTCTTGTCTTGCCTTCTAGTGCTTTGGAAAATAGGACGAGCCCCCTCTTTTTTGTGACAGCCCCTCAAATATTGGAAGACTGCTATCATGTCTGTTGTGCCTCGCTCGCCCCCCTCTCCGCAGCCGGGCCCCTCACATCTCCTGCCAACGGAGCCAGAGACTGATAGTGCAGAAGAATGTCCTGGCATGCCTCCAGCCCCCAGTCCTGGCACCATGCCCGGACAGACCAAGCAAGACTAATGGCCTGGCATGCCTTCAGCCCCCAGTCCTGGCACCATGCCCGGACAAACGGAGCAACTAAACCCCTCCCCCACAGCATGTGAGCCTGAGGAGTATGAAGCCAGTCACGAGCAGGAATTGCCGGCAGCTGGAGGCTGGAGGGATCCACGCTTCCGGAGAATGGAGAGGCGACGTCAGCAAAAGGAAGGGAGGGGCAGGCCTAGATAAGTGCTGAGTCATGGAGCCACACCCCATGGCCTATATAAAAGATCTGCTTTCTGGCATTCTTTGAGTCAGGCAAAGTCTAATCTGGATTGCTGAAGTCACACCTTGGACTCCTGCCTGCCCTGAGAACTCTGACAGAACTTTGGCAAAGCTGCAGAGGCTCTGTGGCCACGCTTGATACGGACTTCCCCGACCCGGCCGTCAGAGGAGGAGTGGGACACGACAATGTCGCCTTTGACAAGACCTAAGCTTAACTCACAGAATCATCTATTGTAATGTCCTTCCTGTTAAAGACTACTTCAGCTTTAATTGCAATAATACAAGAGCAACCAATAGATTTAAACTTAATGTTAACCGCTTTAATCTAGATTGCAGAAAATATGACTTCTGTAACAGAATCATCAGTGCTTGGAACACTTTACCTGACTCTGTGGTCTCTTCCCATAATCCCAAAAGCTTTAACCAAAAAACTTTCCACTATTGTCCTCACCCCATTCCTAAGAGGACCATAAGGGGCGTGCATAAGAGCACAAACGTGCCTACCGTTCTTGTCCTGTTGTTTTTCTTTTTTCTTCTTATATTATATATATATATGCTTATACCTCCTTATATTTCCTCATATATATATTTATATACTATATAATCTTTTGTGAGACGCTTATATATACTGTTATGACAAATAAAATAAAAATAAATAAATAAAATAAATAAAATAAAATGTCACCCCAGTCCTTCTTTTCACTAGACTAAACAAACCCAGTTCCTGCAACCGTTCTTCATATGTTTTAGTCTCCCGGCCCTTAATCATCTTAGTTGCTCTATCATCTAAATCAGGGGTGAAATGCTTCCAGTTCGGACTGGATCAGCCGATCCGGTAGCAATGGTGGCGGGTGGTTCGGAGAACTGGTAGCAAAAATCCCTGCCCCTCATGCCCAGCTGAGCCATGCAATCGTCAGAGCCTTTTTAAAAATAAAAATAAAAATTATAAAAGCATTTTTTTAACAACCTCTTTGTAAAAAAATGCTTTTAAAGGGTTAAAACAAGGCTTTGACGATCCCAGCTGAGGTGCCTGAGCCACAGAGGCCTTTTTTTTTTAACTTTTAAAAGCATTTTTTAAAAGGTAAAAAAAGGTGAAGCCTGCTAGGCAAAAAATGGGGGGGTAGGGGGTTCGTTTAAGAGAGAGAGAGAGAAAGAAAGAAAGAAAGAAAGAAAGAAAGAAAGAGGAAGGAAGGAAGGAAGGAAGAAAGAGGGAGGGAGGGAGGGAGGAAAAAGGAGAGGAAGGAAGGACTACAAACCTGGCACTAGAGGCAGCTTCAGAGGATAATCCAGGGCTGGAAGGGATCTGGAGGACATCTAGCCCAACCCTGCTCCAGCAGGACATTGTTAGTGAGTTTCTGTCTTTTGATCCCCCAGTCACATAGCCACGCCCACCCAGTCACATGACCCCCCCCCCCACCAAGCCATGCCCACAGAACCGGTAGGAAAGAAATTTACATTTCACCACTGATCTAAATCAACCATAACAATCTATGATAGTTTCACTCTCAGACAGATGTCAGGTCTCCAAATTACCATGTTCAGTTTTAACAAAACACAGGCATCAGAGGTGGGTTTCAGTAGGTTCTGACCGGAGAACCGGTAGTGGACATTTTGAGTAGTTCGGAGAACCGGTAGTAAAAATTCTGACTGGCCTCACCCCTGTCTATTCTCTCCCTCCCAAGTCCCAGCTGATCGAGAGGAAATGGGGATTTTGCAGTAAGCTTCCCCTGGATTGGGGTAGGAATGGAGATTTTACAGTATCCTTCCCGTGCCACGCCCACAAAGCCACGCCTACAAAGCCATGCCATGCCTACCAAGCCACACCCACAGAACTGGTAGTAAAATTTTTTTGAAACCCACCACTGATGGTCCTGACCTTCGAACCTTCTGCCGCGAGCTTAAAACACATCTATTTATTTGTGCAGGACTGGACTAGAATTTCAATTTTAAATTTAATTTTAATGGGGTTTTATCATTTTAATTGTAATTTTAAATTTTGGCCTATTTAAATAAGTTTTTTAATTACTTTTTATTTTGTATTATATTTGTATCTTTATCGGGCTGTAAACCGCCCTGAATTCTTCGGGAGATAGGGCGGTATAAAAATTTGATTAAATAAATAAATAAATAAATAAATAAATAAATAAATGTTAGTTCAAATAGCTGAACTGCATTTCTACCTACCTGTTATGGCCATGCTACATATTACACAAGAAATTCATAATCAGAAAAGCCAAATATTATTCGAATTGGATTCATAGAGGAGATTTCGACTGGGATCATGGCTTGAAAGGGACACGGTGGCTTAAGTGGGTAAGACGCTGAGCTTGTCGATCGAAAGGTCGGCAGTTCAGCGGTTCGAATCCCTAGTGCCGCATAACGGGGTGATCTCCCGTTACTTGTCCCAGCTTCTGCCAACCTAGCAGTTCGAAAGCACGTAAAAATGCGAGTAGAAAAATAGAGACTACCTTTGGTGGGAAGGTAACAGCGTTCTGTGTGCCTTTGGCATTTAGTCATGCTGGCCACATGACCATGTAGATGTCTTTGGACAGCGCTGGCTCTTCAGCTTTGAAATGCAGATGAGCACTGCCCCCTAGAGTTGGGAACGACTAGCATGTATGTGCAAGGGGAACCTTTACCTTTGCCATGGCATGAAGGGAGATTCTAGTTTTGAAGATCCCGAGATCCCAAATCAAGGTCCCCAAGTTTTCAGAGCCAGGATTTATTATCAACAATCTTTGCTCAGGAGTGACATTTCATCCTAACTTTAGATATATTTTTTTTGCATTTCTCCTTCACTTAAATTCACATAAAAGGACCAATCTGTTATCTGAAAGATTAGATTCATACATGCATACATTTAGCTGGTTTGGACTGTTTCTCCCGAACCAGGTTGTCAAGAATAATTCTGCTGCAATTTCAAACAGTTCACCCAGGACTCGTATAGATTTACAGCTGAGCTTCATATTAGATATTGTCTGGTGTTCCACAATTACTTTCTCTACATGAAAGTTGACAACAACAATATACACATTCTATACATATGTGGACTGTCAGAGGACAAACTTAAGGCGGAAATTTTTCTATTGGGGATCATACCTGAAACTTACGAATTGAGATATTTGATAGTGAATGTTGTAACAGCAGCTAGGATTGTGTTTGCTAAGAATTGGAAAAGTGAGAAATTACCACTGCAAGATGAAATTATTAAGAAAATGTACATGGAATGTACAGAAATGAGTAAATTGACATTTGAAATCAGAGAACAGGAAGATAAACAATATTACAAGATATGGGATTTATTTTATCAATGGCTAGAAGGAAAAATATGTTAAAATGATTTGAGAGAGGTTTTTATAAGGAAAGAACCGTTGAATGATACAATTGATTTAAGATGATGGAATGAATGATGTAATAAGATAAAATATTAATTTAGAATAATTTATATGAAATGAGAGAATGAAAGATCATAGTTAATTAAAGGATCAATTGATTAAAACATTTGGATACATATCAGATTGACAAAATGTAAGATTAGACAAATTAATGATACGTATATGCTGAAATTGCACAAAAGATTTGTAATCAACCTACCGACACACTGTATCTGGATTGAAGATGTTTTTATGTTTTTTTGTATTAAAATTTTTAAAAAAAACAAAAAAAACAAACAAACTTATTTCTTCCATATAATTAATTTTAGCAGTTTTACAATTACCGTGCTCAAAATCTCCTTCATTTATTTTATATCTTGGAGAGGGAGAAAAAAACCATCTGGCATTTCTACATATTCTTTGCAGGTGAAAACACTGTTTGCAATTGTGGGGGGGAGTTAAAAAAACAGAGGCGTTGCAGTTGGAGTGAAACCTGCCTGCAATAGTTTAGTCCCACTATATTAATGAATTCCTTCCCTATTTTGCAAACTGATTTTTTAAAAATTTATTTTATATTGCTTTCAAAAGAACAAACAAACAAGACAGAAAGATAATTATAATAGAAATACATGCTTTGTCAAAGAGAAGGGAAAAAAAAAAAGATTTAACGACCAGGGAAAATGTTGAGCAAGTCCTAGGTTGTAAATTTCAAGGATAAATCTTCAGCATTGTCTATCACAAAGGATTCATTATTAAAACATATCTATGATGTACTATAGTGTTTTTCAGCCTTGCCAATGGTTATTTCTGACCAATGTTCTCAAAGTCACCAGATGTTTACAGTTAAAACATCTGCTATAATTTAGGATTGTCATTTTTTCACTGTATCTCTAGACCTCTAGACCTCAAATTCCAAAACTGCAAGAGAAAGCAATTCCTCTTTGTTATAAATTGTGAATTATGAATATGTGATTGAGGTCCAGGTATACCTTGACCTCAATTACACCCACCTACCTTCCTTCCTTCCTTCCTTCCTTCCTTCCTTCCTTCCTTCCTTCCTTCCTTCCTTCCTTCCTTCCTTCCTTCCTTCCTCCCTCCCTCCCTCCCACCCTCCCTCCTTCCCTCCCTCCCTCAATTCCATTTCATTTAAAAGGGAAATGCTTTGCATTAAAGGTAAAGGTTCCCTTCGCACATATGTGCTAGTTGTTCCTGACTCTAAGGAGATACTTTGCATTAAAGGTAAAGGTAAAGGTTCCTCTCGCACATATGTGCTAGCCATTCCCGACTCTAGGGGGTGGGGCTCATCTCCGTTTCAAAGCCAAAGAGCCAGCGCCGTCCAAAGACATCTCCGTGGTCATGTGGCCGGCATGCCTAAATGCCAAAGGCGCACGGAACGCTGTTACCTTCCCACCAAAGGTGATCCCTATTTTTTCTACTTGCATTTTTCAAACTGCTAGCTTGGCAGAAGCTGGGACAAGTCACGGGAGCTCACCCTGTTATGCAGCACTAGGGATTCGAACCGCTGAACTCTCGACCTTTCGATCGACAAGCTCAATGTTTTAGCCACTAAGCCACCGCGTCTCTTTATAATATATCTATAATACTTTGCATTATGTGTGTACAATTTTGTGCAAATCACTAGTGCTAAATACATTCTCTCTCTTTCTGTCTATGCACCAAATGCTATTATGTAAATCATTTGCTCTGCGCAAAATGTCTCGTGCACAACATGCTGAGTTTCTCATCTGCAGCATTTATGACACTGCTGTTTATTGGAGAGCACTTTATCCATTTCCCACAGTTGGGAAATGATCTTTTCAGAACTAAGGACTTGGAACTTGTTTAAACATGGGTTTAACATGGGTGGCACTAAGTTATTAATTATTTTTCTGCATTGGGTGTTGTTCAAATGCAGAACAACCGGCAGCAGGCTGCAAAGACAATGAATAATAATAATAATAATAATAACAACAGAATTGGAAGGGAACTTTGGTGGCCTTCTACTCCAACCCCCTGCCCAGGCAGGAAACCCTTCACCATCTCAGACAGATGGTTATCCAACATTTTCTTAAAAATTTCCAGTGTTGGAGCATTCACAACTTCTGCAGGCAAGTTGTTCCACTTACTAATTGTTCTAACTGCCAGGAAATTTCTCCTTAGTTCTAAGTTGCTTCTTTCCTTGATTAGTTTCCACCCATTGCTTCTTGTTCTACCCTCAGGAGCTTTGGAGAACAGCCCGACTCCCTCTTCTTTGTGGCAACCCCTGAGATATTGGAACATTGCTATCATGTCTCCCCTAGTCCTTCTTTTTATTAACTAGACATACCCAGTTCCTGCAGCCGTTCTTCATATGTTTTAGCCTCCAGTCCCATAATCATCTTTGTTGCTCTTCTCTGCACTCTTTCTAGAGTCTCAGCATCTTTTTTTACATCGCGGTGACCAAAACTGAATGCATGAATAATCATGCATCATTTTTAGAATTAACTACAGTTAAGTAAAGCAGGGTAACTTTTCACAAAATTGGAACTCCTGTTTCTTTCTCTGATATCCCACCCACCGAAAAAACTACGTGTGGCTTTTTAAAAAAAAGATGTTTGCAATTCAACTTATTCAACTTATTCAACTAAATATACAGTAATGGCCAAAATTGTAGAAACCTTTTGGGAAAAGTGTATTTTTGAGGTTTGATGGCTAATAACACCACTTTTTTTTTTTGAGTTTCAAGATAATCCTATTCTACTGCTGGAATGGCCTGGGAATAGCCCAGACTTTAACCCAATTGAAAATCTATGGAGCCGACTAAAGAAACTTGTTAGTCAGAAGTGACCCAGCAATAAAACCCAGTTAACAGAAGCAATCCTTTAATCTGGGTTCCACATGATAACAGCTGCAGAACTAAAAGACTTGGTTCACTCCATGGGATGATGTTGTAAGGCCGTAATTCATGCTAAAGGTTACCCAACTAAGTATTAACTGACATGGGGATCGTTTTTGTATATCTTGTTTTTTTCTACGGGTTTCACTTTTCTTCTTTATACTGTAACTGCTATTCTAATAGCATATCCTTCCTAAAAGTTATTGCACTACATTCTTGATTACATTATCTTTCTGTTGATATATAATTTTATGGTACTACTCCCCCCAAAAAAGTGGGGTTACTAGCTAGTTTTAGAAAATACACTTTTCCCAAAAGGTTTCCATAATTTTGGCCACTACTGTATTTTTATAATAGAATGAATAAAATAGCATTTACCTACCTTGCTGGTGTTTGCAACAGTCAGGAGAATTTTATTTCTGAATAAACGCCTTATGCTCAGTATCACCAAAACAATGTTTTAGGAGAAGCCACCGAGTTCAATTTAAATAAATTAAGGTAATCTGGAGGTATTTGTCTTCAAAACTTTGTCCCTTCCAGGATGCGATGATAATAGAATCTTCACCTTTAGTCCTTTTAATTCTGCCTTTGGAAGTAAGTGATACCTGCTTCAGTGGCCAGATTGATGCTCAGATAAATTCCAAATGCATGTAACTCAAAAGAAAATGGGCAACGAGATGATCTGTCTGCATCAAAATCTACCAGGCATGGAAGCAATCTAATATGTTATTTTTCAATGCTTTGACTTCTAGAAAATTATTCAGCATCTGTTGTTAAAATGCACCTCCCCTCCCGCCAAAAAGGGAACTATAAAATCAAATATATTTTGCATCATCCGTGCAATTAGCTCCTAAATATAACTGTGAGTCAGTAATAATTCATGCCAGTTAGTGGGAGGTCAAAGAGAACCACTACGCTTGGAGGATTGAACTCAGAAATGAGTAGCAATTAGGTCACTAGGGAAACTAGCGTCAAGCTGTCCAAAGTTTTGAAAACTGTAAAGTTCATCTTAGATTTGTTTAACAAGCCTTCTTAGGCTTTGGAGAGTTGGAATCTTAGTGTTGTGCAGAGCAGAGGTGGGCTTCAAATAATTTAACCATCGGTTCGCCCAGCATTCAAATTTTGAGGGTACACGGCTTGCATGCCTGCACACGGCTTAGAAAATGTGGCTAAATAGTCAATATTGGAAGAAAGAAGAATTACCTACAATTGAAGAATGGACACTTAAAGTATCGAATCTGGCAGAAATGGCAAAAATTTCTGCTTATTTGAAAGACTATACACAAGAAAAATATATTTTAGAATGGAAAATGTGGACTGATTATATTCAAAATAAGTATCAGTTAAAAAAATATCGAATAGCATATGAGTAAATTTAGGAAATATTTTGTATTAGATATATTTTTGAAGGAGAGGGGAATTGAGAGTGTGATTATGTGTGGAGTGACTAGAGATTATAATTTAGGATTTATTTTGGATTATGATTGTTAGTTTTGATACCCTGCATTTTGTTCTGGGAAGTCGGGGTGGGGGGTGCGGGGTAAGGGGGAGGGGAACGGGGGGGGGGAATGAGGGTAGAGAATGGAGTGATGGTTAATGTACAGGGATTATTGAAGATGTATAAATATAATTAATGTAGGGTTGGGTCTGCCCAGCTACCATTTTAGAATGGTGGGGAGGGAGAAAGAAGGAGAGAGTAGGAGGTAGGAAAGAGAAGAAGAGGGGTATAAGAGGGAGAAGGAAGGTGGAGGGTGGAGGGAGGAGAGGATGTAGATAAGAGAAGGGGGGGAAGGTCTGGAAAGTAGAAGAAGGTAGAAGAGGGAAGAGAGTTAAAAGGAGGGGGTGGTGACTGGGCAAGCCCAACTAATTGTATATGACTGTACATTGGATGAGTTGTTGGATATGAATATAAAAATAAAACTTTTTTATTAAAAAAAAGAAAAAAAGAAAATATGGCTAAATAGGAGGGCATAGCATTAGGCCAGGGTGGGCCCACACCCACAAGTTGCTATTATTGGTTCACCCAAAGTGGTCTGAACTGGCTGAATCCCACCACTGGTGCAGAGGCAGAACAACAGGTGAATACCTCAAACATGACAATAAACTTTGGCAGAAGTTGTATACAATGTGTGTGTGTGTGTGTGTGTGTGTGTGTGTGTGTTTGTGATGCTTTATTTAAGCTAAGTTTATACATCAGTGATTGTATGGCCTCTGTAAATGCCATATACTAAATAAGCAAATAAATAAGAGCCTCTAAATTCCCCCCCAGCAATATTAACATAGTGATAGTGATAAAGACACCACCCAATTTTGTCATCCAAGAAGCCACTAGGAAGGAGGAAGGAGATGGGAATGAGAGGAAGGGAAGGGAAGGGAGAGAAGAAACCTCTTTAACACATTCTTTGGCTCAGTCTTTGTCAACAGTGATGGCTCATATCTGACATTCCCCAATCATACCAACAATGAGTTCAACGACTTAACACAAATACACTTCACAGAAGACAATGTTGAAAAAGTTCTTTGCAAACTGAAACTATCTTTATCTATTGGGCCTGATGGACTATGTGCATACTTCTTAAAAAAACTTTCCACTAATATAGCAGAACCCCTAAGCATAATATTTGATAAAGCTTTCACAACTAGTTCCCTTCACAAACTTTGTTCTCTAGCCACAGTCATTCCTATCTTCAGAAAAGGAGATCCCAGCCTAGTTGAAAATTACAGACCAATCTCTCTGTGCTGTGTCACCTGCAAAGTAATGGAATCTATCATCAACCAATCCATTACCCTCCACCTAGAAACAAACAACCTACTCTCTAATAAACAATTTGGTTTCAGAAAAAAATTATCATGTAACTTACAACTTCTCCACTGCAAAAACACATGGACTACTAATCTTGATCAAGGCAAAGCAATAGATGCAATCTACATAGACTTCTGCAAAGCTTTTGACTCAGTAGTACACGATAAACCTCTCCTAAAACTAAAATCCTACGGCATTTCAGGACCTCTTTGCAATTGGATAACTGCTTTCCTGTCAAACAGACAACAAGTGGTCAAAATTGGCAATGCACTATCAAATCTTGTCCCTGTCAAAAGTGGCGTTCCTCAAGGCAGCATTCTTGGACCAATGCTCTTCATACTATATATAAATGATCTCTGTGACTATATCTCAAGTTATTGTGTTCTCTTTGCTGACGATGTCAAACTATTTAACACCACAGACAATCCATCTACCATTCAGAAAGACCTTGACTTTGTATCCGATTGGTCTGAAACTTGGCAACTCCAAATCTCAACCAGCAAATGCTCAGTCTTACATATTGGAAAAAAGAACCAAAACACTAAGTACAAGCTTGATGGACATTACCTTACAGATGACCCCCACCCTGTTAAAGACCTTGGAGTTTTCATATCAAATGATCAAAGTGCCAAAGCCCACTGCAACTACATAGCAAAAAAAGCTCTAAGAACTGTAAACCTAATTTTGCGTAGCTTCTTTTCCAAAAACTCTACACTACTAACCAGAGCATACAAAACATTTGCTAGACCTATTCTTGAATACAGCTCACCTGTCTGGAACCCATACCACATCTCTGACATTAATACAATTGAACACATCCAGAAATATTTTACAAGAAGAGTTCTCCACTCCCCTGAAAACAACAAGATATCTTATACCACCAGTTTTGAAATCCTGGGATTAGAAAACAGAACTCCACCGATTCTGACAAGACCTGTGTTTAACACATAGAATCATTGTCCTTCCTGTTAAAGACTACTTCAGCTTCAATCGCAATAATACAAGAGCAAACAACAAATTTAAACTTAATGTTAACCGCTTCAATCTTGATTGCAGAAAATATGACCTGTAACAGAGTTGTTAACACTTGGAACACACTACCTGACTCTGTGGTCTCTTCTCAAAATCCCAAAAGCTTTAACCAAAAACTGTCTATATTGACCTCACCCCATTCTTAAGAGGACTATAAGGGGTCATGCATAAGAGCACAAAAGTGCCTACCATTCCTGTCCTATTGTTTCCTTTCATTATATCAAATTAATATAGTTATTGCTTACTTTTGCTGATATATATGCTTATATGTTGTGTTGTTGTTTTATGTTGATGCTTGTGTATACTGTTGTAACAAAATAAAAGAAAAAAAGAAAAAGAAAAACAGAGGGAAGGTAGGAAAAAAGAAGGAAGGAAGGAAGGAAGGAAGGAAGGAAGGAAGGAAGGAAGGAGATGGAAAGGTGAAGAAGGAAGGGAAGGGAAAGGATGGAAAGGAGAGGGAGAAAAGCAGATGGATGGATGCAGGGGTGAAATTCAACCAGTTCAGACCGGCTCGAGCGAACCAGTAGGGACGATTTGAATCGTTTTGCCAAACCAGTAAAAATCACCCCTGGTTGTCCCCTCCCACACCCACCCACTCGTCCGGTCGCTGCTCACCTCTTCTGGCCACTCACTCGCCCATTCCGGCCGCTTACTCCATTCAATGTTAATTGCTATAGCAGAGAGAATCTGAATTTTTCTCCCTCCATTCACAGCAGAGCTGCTGCAGCCTGTCCTTTTAAGGTAGTCCCCGGGAGGGAGAGGGCCAGGGGGGAACCGTAAAGGGAGCAGCAGCTTCACTGTGAATGGAGGGAGAAAAGTTTGGCTTCTCTCTGCCACAGTATTCACTAAGAGCCTGTTGTGGCTCCAGCCCCCGAACCTGGCCCCATGCCCGAAAGTGACTCCGAGAGTGAGGGGGAAGGGCTGGTAAGGCTTACCTTAGGAGCACCGATTCCTTTGGCCCGGCTCCAGGAGCCAGAACCAGGCCAGTCAGAGGACGTAATGAGGCCGACATCCCCTGATTCCTCCCTTCCTCAGGCTACGCCTTCAGATGCAGCTGATAATCATACTAATCAAGCCTGGATCGACCCGCGCTTCAAAAGATTAGAGAGGCGGCATCATCAAAGGGAAAGGTGGGGCAGGAGCCCCACCCCACAGGATATATAAGGAGCTTTGGGACTGCTCTCACTTCTATGGGAAACAAATTAGCTGAACTGTGTCAAGTGAGCTGAAGTCTTAATCTGTTTGAACTTTTTTGGCAGGCAGCTGCGTTTTCTCGGCCAGGACTGATAGGAGCCATGTAACCACTGGCTATAGGCCAGCTCCTTACTCCAGAGTGAGGACGGAGACGGAACAGAGCCCTTCTGGTGCTCATACACACATTTTTTCCTAACAGGTTCTGTGGGTGTGGCTTGGTGGAGGGGTCATGTGACTGAGTGTGCGTGGATGTGAGTGAAATCGAATTGGCCACACCCACTCAGTCACAGGACCCCACCAAGCCATGTCCACAGAACCAATAGGGTCACCACTGGATTGATGGATGGAAGGAAGGAAGGAAGGGAAAGAGGGAGATGGGTATAAGAAAAAGGAAGGGAAAGGAAGGAATAATGCTAAACTCTGCTTCACTTCCAAAACATTTAATTCAATCAAACTACCAATTTTTATGGAATGTATACTCCAAACTGCCCGAAGCTACAAAGTGTATAAGGTACATGGGAAAGCATTAAACCATTCCGCATCCTGTTCCGAGTAACTAGATTGTTTTTAAAGTCACACATTCTGCCATTGCGTGATGATCTCATAAAAGATGGGAGATCCATGGAGGCCTCAATCTTGGTCCATTGATATTCTCCCCCTTTGGGGGCCACCCCAGTCACATTTTATGGACTATTTTTGACGAGCGGCATCTCACGGATTAGGACCAAGTTCTCACTTCTCCCTGTCTACCTTCCGGCCAAGCAATTTATTCAGGGCCCGTTTCATATCTTCGTTCCTCAAAGTATAGATAATGGGGTTGAGCAACGGCGTCACCGTGGTGAAGAAGACTGAGACCACTTTGTCCTCTGCGAAACTTGTGGAAGGACGGGAATAAATGAAGATGCAGTGTCCCAGGAAGAGAGTCACCACTGTCAAATGTGCTGCGCATGTGGAAAGAGCCTTGTGTTTACCTGCCACCAAACGGGTACGAAGGGAGACCAAGATGACACCGTAGGAGACCACCAGCACCACGAAGCAGACCACAGAGATCAGGCCCGAGTTGGACACAATCAGGACCTCAAGGACATATGTGTCAGTGCAGGCAAGCTTGGTGACTGGAGGAACATCACAGAAGAAGTTGTCCACCACCTTCGGGCCACAGTAGGGGAGTCTGATTGTCATGCCAATCAAAGCTAGGGAATGGATGGTGCCACCGACCCAGATGGTGCCCGCCAAGAGCAGACAGACCTTATGGTTCATGACGTTGAGATAGTGCATGGGGTTGCAGATGGCTACATAGCGATCGTAGGCCATGACGGTGAGGAGAAAGATCTCGGTGCAGGCAAAGAGGTGAAGGAAGAACATCTGAGCAATGCAACCTCCAAACGAGATGGTCTTCTTGGTTGACAGGAAATCAACGAGCATCTTGGGTACAGTGACAGTGGAGTGGCAGATATCAATGAAAGAGAGGTTGCTCAAGAAGAAATACATGGGTGTGTGTAGGTTCTGGTCCAGCGTGATGATGATCATGATGAGCATGTTCCCAGCCAAAATTAGCAGGTAGATCACCAGGAAGATGGCAAACAGAACCTGTTGGGTCTCAGGATTGTTGGAAAGGCCAACCAGTACGAATTCGGTCACCGAGGTCCAGTTCTGTATTGGGGTGGTCCAATTGGAAGCCATCTCTTCACCTCTTTCTGTTCTAGAGAAAAGAGAAAATAATATCATGTATTATTTTGCCTTGGAAAAAAATGAAAGCCACCAACTCACAGATCTACAAAGCTTGTCAGAATATTCATGAACTGAGATAGACATGGCAACAGGTCAGCCATTGGGGACTGGCTGGGATAGGGCATGGTAACAAGGTCAGCCAATCAGTGATGGCTTGCTATCAGTTTGCCCTGGATTGGATGAACCGGTAGCGGCAGCGGCGGTGGGAGGCTCCGCCCACCCGCCCGGATGTCTCTGTGCATGCGAGCGAACCGGTAGCTACGTGATTTGAATCCCACTACTGCAGCCAATGTATAGGCATAGCAACTGGGTCAGTCAATGAGGACTGTTTGGGAGCTGAGGCAGCTAGGAGCCTGGGTGTCTCTTAGTTTAACTTCTGTACAAGAAGCTGCAAAGTTTAGTCTGCTGCTGGAACTGAAACCAATCTCTTCTCTATAAGACGTTGGAAGAATCAGCTATTGTTATTGTACATTTACTCATGTGTTATTATGTATATAAAGAAATTAATGAATCCTGCTGAATCAGTTATCTGTGTGTGGAAGTAATTTCTGCCACAAACTCTGACAAAAGTTCACATCATAAAGTTAGCAAATGAGACAGGACAATGCAATTTACCAAGTCCAACGAAATATCTGTGGAGATTCTCAGTCATCCACATCATAATTGTCCCAAAGGTGCTTTTTCAAAAGGCAACTGGACTTCCTGGTTTTTTTTTTTCTTTGAAGACGTTTCGCTTCTTATTCAAGAAGCTTCTTCAGCTCTGACTGGATGGTGGGGAATGGAAGGATTTATACTCCTTGCAGACAGCTGGTCATTTGAATCCTTTTAGAGCAGGTGTGTCAAACTCAAGGCCCTGGCGGTTGGATCCAGTCGACAGGATGCTTAGATCTGGCCCATGGCCCTCCTTCCGAACAGCGAAGGACCAGCCCAGGGTGCCTCTGCTAGGATAAATGGAGCTCGACAGGGCTGTGCGCGGCCCTCCTGAGCTCAGTTCCTGCAATTCTCTGCCAGCGAAAACAGAGCTTGAATATTGCTGGCAGAGTGCTCGGTCCACCACAGGTGCCTCTGACATGAGTGACATCGAGCTAGCCACACCTACCTTGGCCATGCCCACCTGGCCATTCTGAGGTCAAATACAACCTTGGTGTGGCCCTCAATGAAATTGAGTTTGATGCCCCTGTTTTAGAGAGTCATCGAGGCCACCTGGAGGTTGATCTGTGTCCTCAGGGTCACATCATAAACGCATGGCACAACGTAGGAGAACAAACCCATGAGGACTAGATTCAGCAGTCCATCTGCCTTAAAAAGACAGAAGCCACTATTTTGAAGACAGCAAAGTCCACATTTGCTGTCTTCAAAGGAAGGACCACTGGTTTGAAAGAGGGGTCAAAGCAGGGGTGAAATCCAGCAGGTTCTGACAGGTTCTGGAGAACTGGTAGCGGAAATTTTGAATAGTTCAGAGAACCAGCAAATACCACCTCTGGCTGGTCCCAGAGTAGGGTGGGAATGGAGATTTTGCAATATCCTTCCTCCAGGAGTGGGGAGGGAATGGAGATTTTGCAGTATCCTTCCTCCAGGAGTGGGGTGGGAATGGAGATTTTGCAGTATCTTTCCCCTGCCACACCCACCAAGCTGCGCCCACAGAACCGGTAGTATAAAAATTTGGATTTCACCACTGGGTCAAAGAGGTCATCTAAGTCAAAATTGAACAACCCTCTCTCAACAGAGGGGGAGGGATATCATATCATATATCTCCAGTCTACCACACAGTCCTTTCAACAGTTTCTAGAAGGTTCCACACCCATATGCACCACTCAGGTGACCCTGAGGACGCAGATAAACCTCCAAGTGGCTTTAACAACTGAATAGGTAAAGGTAAAGGTTCCCCTCACATATATGTGCTAGTTATTCCCGACCCTAGGGGGTGGTGCTCATCTCCATTTCAAAGCCAAAGAGCCAGCGCTGTCCGAAGACGTCTCCGTGGTCATGTGGCCGGCATGACTCAACGCCAAAGACCCATGGAACGCTGTTACCTTCCCACCAAAGGTGGTCCCTATTTTGCTACTTGCATTTTTTTATGGGCTTTCGAACTGCTAGGTTGGCAGAAGATGGGCCAAGTCCATGGGCCTCTGGTGGCTCAGCAGACTAAGTCTGTCTGTTATTAACACAGCTGCTTGCAATTACTGCAAGTTCAAGTCCCACCAGGCCCAAGGTTGACTCAGCCTTCCATCCTTTATAAGGTAGGTAAAATGAGGATCCAGATTGTTGGGGGCAATAAAAGTTGACTTTGTATACAATATACAATTTTTTTTTATTTTATTTTTTATTTGCATTTATACCCCGCCCTTCTCCGAAGACTCAGGGCGGCTTACACTATGTTAAGCAATAGTCTTCATCCATTTGTATATTATAAATAAAGTCAACTTTTATTGCCCCCCAACAATCTGGGTCCTCATTTTACCTACCTTATAAAGGATGGAAGGTTGAGTCAACCTTGGGCCTGGTGGGGCTTGAACCTGCAGTAATTGCAGGCAGCTGTGTTAATAACAGACTGTCTTACCAGCCTGAGCCACCAGAGGCTTCAAATGGATGAAGACTATTGCTTAACACAGTGTAAGCTGCCCTGAGTCTTCGGAGAAGGGCAGGATATAAATTCAAATAAAATAATAATAATAATAATAATAATAATAATAATAATAATAATAATAATAATAATAATAATAATAATAATAATAATAATAAAAAGTAATGGGAGCTCACCTGTTACACGGCACTAGGGATTTGAACTGCTGTACTGCCGACCTTTCAATCGACAAGCTCAGTGTTTTAGCCACTGAGCCACCACGTCCATAGTGACTCAATAAAAGGATGCAAATGACCAGCTGTCTGCAAGGAGTATAAATCCTTCCATTCCTCACCATCCCGGCAGAGCTGAAGAAGCTTCTTGGATGAGAAGCGAAACGTCTTCAAAGAAAAACAAACCAACCAGAAAATCCAGTTGCCTCTTTAAAAAGTACCTTTAGGACAAACCAAGTCCAGCTTTTCCCTTCTCCCAGTGGTTAAGCATATATCTTTGGGGAACTCACCAGCAAAAATTGAAGGCTGTTGGGATTTCTTGAGGTTTAACCAGGGGTGAAATGCTCCTGGTTCGGACCGGATTATCCGATCCGGTAGCAATGGCTACCTCTATCTCTGATTCCATGAAGGAAACATATTCAATAGTTGAATGTCTTTGAACATAGTTCTCTGTAACCAGTGGTGGGATTCAACCAGTATAACAACTGGTTCACTGGGGATGTCCTGGGGGCACACATGCTTGCTTAGTGCACATGCGCACCACCCGTGCACTCTGCCTGCAAGGTGCAATTAAAAAAGCTCTAAAAATCCCGTGCCGTCCCGTGCCGTCCCGTCCCGTCCCGTGCCGTCCCGTCCCGTCCCATCCCATCCCTTCCCTTCCCTTCCCTTCCCTTCCCTTCCCTTCCCTTCCCTTCCCTTCCCTTCCCTTCCCTTCCCTCCCCATCCCCATCCCCATCCCCATCCCCATCCCCATCCCCATCCCCATCCCCATCCCCATCCCCATCCCCATCCCCATCCCCATTTCTATTCTATTCTATTCTATTCTATTCTATTCTATTCTATTCTATTCTATTCTATTCTATTCTATTCTATTCTATTTCTACCCTACCCTACCCTACCCTACCCTGCTCTACACTAAATACTACACACCACACCACACCATACCACACCATGCCAAACTGACTCTCTTAGTAACCTACTGAATGACAAAATCCTATGATATCATGTAGACCATTTAGATTCTCAAGTCGAACTGTCTTTTCCGTGTAAAAACCCTAATTGAAGCATCTGGATAAATGACTTTCCCTCTGCTTAATTATATCCAGCCAAGGAGAGCTTTCCATCCTTCTGGGTCATTAGTTCCATTGTTAAAACAGGAAGCATCTTTTCATTTACGAGCATTCAGGCAGAATTCATCACCTGTCCAGTTCTGGACACTTAAAATAGGCGTTCAGTTCTAGAAATGGTATGTATATGTGTGTAATTTAACAACCGGTTCACTCAAACTGGTGCAAACCATCTGAATCCTGTCAGGAAATTGTTATTTGCCTAACTAGTTGGCCAGGCAATATATAAACTAACTATGTATGTTTGTAGAAAGGCATGGTATTGCTTGAAGGCTGTGCTGCATCATGCAAGCATCCTGACTGGTTAAGCTCTGTAGCCAATGTATAAAAGGACTACTAAATTATGGCTTGTGGGGAATCTACAGGGATGCTACAGCATTGTAACCTGAAGACATGCTGCAACTGAATATTTGAGCTTTATGATCGTTGCTTGATCATGGCTAGTTACTGATTCCTCACGATACTGACTGTTCTGAATTGAATTGTGTTTTGCCGAACTGAAAGAAGACCTTGTTTGTTGTACAAGTCTATGTTTGGTAAGAAGACTTTGTAATATCCCTGACTGACTGACTTTATATGTGTATGACCTGGATTGTTTTTGGACTATGACTTTGCCTTTTCCCCTAAAAGTAAAGAAATATCAAACCCCAGTTTGTTTGCAAGTGACTGTTATTGTACACAACCAGTCTCAGTTGTTTTCATGCGTAGGGTACTCTGCTCAACAGTCCACAACCTTAGTTGTGAACCCAGATTACCCTTAACAAATCCCACCACTGCATGATTGGTATTTTTTGTCACATACCTGGGATGAACGAGTACTTTTTTCTGCCCCTAAGCAAAAGATGGATGATCTATTGTACTTACTTCACACTTGGGAAATAAATATGGATTGCCAGCTTCAAATCTGGCAACTGAAACTTGAGGAGGAAACAGCAGAATACCAGAAAAATGAGCAAGGGGTTTGAGTTTGTAACTTAAAAAGCTTTCTAGAAATTAATGAATTCATTCATTAAAATAATGAATGAATTAAAATTCTCTCTCTCTCTCTTATATTGGCAAGAAATCAAATGCTGGTGATGAACAACCGATCTTTTGCGAAGGCATTCTTTCGCAAGTAACATTTTCCACAAGTTGGAAGACAAGTTCTCATCAAGGTGTTTAGCGTAGTAGTTTGAGGTGCTGGAAACCAGGAGACTGTGAATTCTAGTCCTGCTTTAGATGTGAAAGCCAGCTGGGTGATTTGGGGCCATTCACTTTTCCTCAGTCCCAACCCACCTCACAGGATTGTTGTTGTGAGGAAAACAATGGAGGAGGAAGGAGCATTAGGTATGTTTGCCACCTTGAGTTACTTTTGAAGGGATAAAGTCTAATAAGTAATAATAATTCTAGGATGATACAGGAAGCTTTAAAAGTTCACATCTTGTTGTCTGTCTGTCTGTCTGTCTGTCTGTCTGTCTGTCTGTCTGTTTCTCTAAGGAAATTCTCAGCCCTCCAGGTCATGGTTGTCCCAAAGGTGCTTTTTCAAGAGGCAGCTGGACTTTCTGGTTTTTTCTTTGAAGACGTTTCGCTTCTCATCCAAGAAGCTTCTTGAAAGCTGAAGAAGCTTCTTGGATGAAAAGCAAAATGTTTCCCAAAAAAGCCCAGAAAGTCCAGTTGCCTCTTGAAAAAGCATCTTTGGGATTTCTCTGTCTGTCTGTCTTTCTGTCTGTCTGTCTCTCTCCCCCCCCTCTCTCCCTCTCTCGCTCTGTTTCTCTCTCTCTGTCTGTCTCTCTCTCTCTCTCTCTCTTTCTCTCTCTCTTTCTCTCTCTGTCTCCCTCCCTCCCTCTGCCCCCTCTCTTTCTCTCTCTCTGTCTCTCTCTCTCTCCGTCTCTCCGTCTCTCTGTCTCTCTTTTTCTCTCCCTCTGTTTCTCTCCTTCTCTGTTTCTTTCTCTCTCTGTCCCCTATCTCCCCCTCTGTCCCCCTCCCTCTGTTTCTCTCTCTCTGTCTCCCCTCTGTCCCCCCTCTCTTTCTCTCTCTCTGTCTCTCTCTCCATCTCTCTGTCTCTCTGTTTCTCTCCCTCTCTGTTTCTTTCTCTCTCTGTCCCCTCTCTCCCCCTCTGTCCCCCTCCCTCTGTTTCTCTCTCTGTGTGTCCCCTCTGTCCCCCTCTCTCTCTCTCTCTGTCTCTCTCTCCATCTCTCTGTCTCTCTGTTTCTTTCTCTCTCTGTCCCTCTCTCCCTCTGTCCCCTTCCTCTGTTTCTCTCTCTCTCTGTCCCTCTGTCCCTCTCTCTCTCTCTCTCTGTCTCTCTCCATTTCTCTGTCTCTCTGTTTCTCTCTCTTCTCTGTCTCTCTGTCTCTGTTTCTCTCCTCTGTTTCTCTCCTTCTCTGTTTCTTTCTCTCTCTGTCCCCTATCTCCCCTCTGTCCCCTCCCTCTGTTTCTCTCTCTCTGTGTCCCTCTGTCCTCTCTCTCTCTCTCTCTGTCTCTCTCTCCATCTCTCTCTCTGTGTTTCTCTCCTCTCTGTTTCTTTCTCTCTCTGTCCCTCTCTCCCTCTGTCCCCTCCCTCTGTTTCTCTCTCTCTCTCTGTCCCTCTGTCCCCCCTCTCTCTCCCTCTCGCTCTGTTTCTCTCTCTGTCTGTCTCTCTCTCTCTCTCTCTCTCTCTCTTCTCTCTCTGTCTCTCTCCCTCTGTCCCCCTCTCTTTCTCTCTCTGTCTCTCTCTCTCTCCGTCTCCGTCTCTCTGTCTCTCTTTCTCTCCTCTGTTTCTCTCCTTCTCTGTTTCTTTCTCTCTCTCTGTCCCCTATCTCCCCTCTGTCCCCTCCCTCTGTTTCTCTCTCTGTCTCCTCTGTCCCCCTCTCTTTCTCTCTCTCTGTCTCTCTCTCCATCTCTGTCTCTGTTTCTCTCCTCTCTGTTTCTTTCTCTCTGTCCCTCTCTCCCCTCTGTCCCCTCCCTCTGTTTCTCTCTCTCTGTCCCTCTGTCCCCCTCTCTCTCTCTCTCTCTCTCTCCATCTCTCTGTCTCTCTGTTTCTTTCTCTCTCTGTCCCTCTCTCCCTCTGTCCCTTCCTCTGTTTCTCTCTCTCTGTGTCCCTCTGTCCCCCTCTCTTTCTCTCTCTGTCTCTCTCCATTTCTCTGTCTCTCTCTCTCTTTCTCTGTCTCTCTGTCTCTCTGTTTCTCTCTCTGTTTCTCTCCCTCTCTGTTTCTTTCTCTCTCTGTCCCCTCTCTCCCCTCTGTCCCCTCCTCTGTTTCTCTCTCTCTGTGTCCCTCTGTCTCTCTTTCTCTCTCTCTGTCTCTCTCTCCATCTCTCTCTCTGTGTTTCTCTCCTCTCTGTTTCTTTCTCTCTCTGTCCCTCTCTCCCCTCTGTCCCCTCCTCTGTTTCTCTCTCTCTCTCTCTGTCCCTCTGTCCCCCTCTCTCTCTCCATCTCTCTGTCTCTCTGTTTCTCTCTCTCTTTCTCTGTCTCTCTGTCTCTCTGTTTCTCTCCCTCTGTTTCTCTCCCTCTCTGTTTCTTTCTCTCTCTCTGTCCCTTCTCTCCCCCTCTGTCCCCCTCCCTCTGTTTCTCTCTCTCTGTGTCCCCTCTGTCCCCCCTCTCTTTCTCTCTCTCTGTCTCTCTCTCCATCTCTCTGTCTCTCTGTTTCTCTCCTCTCTGTTTCTTTCTCTCTGTCCCTCTCTCCCTCTGTCCCCTCCCTCTGTTTCTCTCTCTCTCTGTCCCCTCTGTCCCCCCCCCTCTCTCTCTCCATCTCTCTGTCTCTCTGTTTCTCTCCCTCTCTGTTTCTTTCTGTCCCCTCTCTCCCCCTCTGTCCCCCTCCCTCTGTTTCTCTCTCTGTGTGTCCCCTCTGTCCCCCCTCTCTTTCTCTCTCTCTCTGTCTCTCTCTCCATTTCTCTGTCTCTCTGTTTCTCTGTCTCTCTCTCTGTCTCTCTGTTTCTCTCTCCTCTGTTTCTCTCCTTCTCTGTTTCTTTCTCTGTCCCCTATCTCCCCTCTGTCCCCTCCTCTGTTTCTCTCTCTCTGTGTCCCTCTGTCCCCTCTCTCTCTCTCTCTGTCTCTCTCTCTCTCTCTCTCTGTTTCTCTCTCTCTGTTTCTTTCTCTCTCTCTGTCCCTCTCTCCCCTCTGTCCCCTCCCTCTGTTTCTCTCTCTCTCTCTGTCCCTCTGTCCCCTCTCTTTCTCTCTGTCTCTCTCTCTCTCATCTCTCTGTCTCTCTGTTTCTCTCTCTCTTCTCTCTGTCTCTGTCTCTGTTTCTCTCCTCTGTTTCTCTCCTCTCTGTTTCTTTCTCTCTCTGTCCCTCTCTCTCCCCTCTGTCCCCTCCTCTGTTTCTCTCTCTCTGTGTCCCTCTGTCCCCTCTCTTCTCTCTCTGTCTCTCTCTCCATCTCTGTCTCTGTTTCTCTCCTCTGTTTCTCTCTCTCTGTCCCTTCTCTCCCCTCTGTCCCCTCCCTCTGTTTCTCTCTCTCTCTCTGTCCCTCTGTCCCCTCTCTTTCTCTCTCTCTGTCTCTCTCCATCTCTGTCTCTCTCTGTTTCTCTCTCTCTTCTCTGTCTCTCTGTCTCTGTTTCTCTCTGTTTCTCTCCTTCTGTTTCTTTCTCTGTCCCCTATCTCCCCTCTGTCCCCTCCTCTGTTTCTCTCTTTCTGTGTCCCTCTGTCCCCTCTCTTTCTCTCTCTCTGTCTCTCTCTCCATCTCTCTGTCTCTCTTTCTCTCTCTCTTTCTCTGTCTCTCTGTCTCTGTTTCTCTCCTCTGTTTCTTTCCTCTCTGTTTCTTTCTCTCTCTGTCCCCTCTCTCCCTCTGTCCCCTCCCTCTGTTCTCTCTCTCTCTGTGTCCCTCTGTCCCCCCTCTCTTTCTCTCTCTCTGTCTCTCCGTCTCTCTGTCTCTCTGTTTCTCTCCCTCTGTTTCTCTCCCTCTCTGTTTCTCTCTCTCTCTCTCTGTCCCCTCTCTCCCCCTCTGTCCCCCTCCCTTTGTTTCTCTCTCTCTTTCTGTTTCTCTCTCTCTCTCTTTGTTTCTCTCTCTCTGTCTCTCTCTCTTCCCAAATGGAAACGGACAAAAAATCCCAACCACATCACGAGGACTTATGCATGTCTTTAATAACCCTGTTTCACCAATTCTAGAAACGAAGGACCTCTTTTTTCCCCTCCTTCCACCACAAAACCATTTCTTTCTCAGGGAAGGTGAAAGACTAAAGAATATCCACAAAGGGTTCTAAGCAAAAATAAGGAAGGCGCTCACGGTAGCTTAACCGCCAATTCTCTCTCTCTCTCTCGGTGCTAACAGCGCACAGCTCCTCACATCATCCTCATTAACTCATTAACTCTTTTGATGTCGCTGTTGTGAGAAAAATAAACCTCTTTTCTTCCTCATTTTGCATCTTTGTCTCCCTTTAGATTATCCTCTCGATAGCAGGAACTGACTCTTATAAAGTTCCTTTTGGAGCGATTTCAGTTGAAAGAACGTATTTCTTCCCTATAGCGTTCCTTTGAATAAATGCACATTATACAAATTCCTCGTGTGTCCAATCACACTTGGCCAGTAAAGAATTTCCATTTTTCCTTGTTAGCCGCTTTCTCGGGTCAGGATTTGGCTTCAGCAAAATAATGTGGCATTTGGGGGAAAAGATGCAACCAATTATCCTTAAACTGGAGGCCAAAATGGGAAAGTCTTCCACAGGCACCCTGTACTTTCCCTCAGTGCTCAGGTAAGTGTGGAACAAAAGACATCTAAACATTGAAAAACAGCAACATGCTGAAATTAATAAATGTGGCTTCATTAAAATACCAGGTTTGATTTTTCTGCTCAGTTTAATGCTGCAGTTAACCAACCTATTCCCTCCTTCATAATCTAGCTACCCATTTTTGGGGGCTGCCCGCCCCCAAAATGATATTTTAGATTAAAATAAATCCCTGGAGTTGTCTTATAGGCACAGGAACTCAGAATACAAAATTAAAAAAAAAATAGGCTAATCAAAGAAATTAATCAAGGAGAGAAGCAACCTAGAACAAAGAAGAAATTTCCTGACACTGAGAACAATTAATCAGTGGAACAATTTGACTCTAGAAGTTGTGAACACTGGAAGTTTTTAAGAAGAGATTGGACAACCATCTGTCTGAAGTAGTATAAGGTTTCCTGCCTGAGCAGGGGGTTAGACTAGAAGACCTCTAAGTTCCTATCATCCTATCCTATCCTATCCTATCCTATCCTATCCTATCCTATCCTATCCTATCCTATCCTATCCTATCCTATCCTATCCTATCCTATCCTATTCTTTCTACTCTAATTTCTATTTCTATTTCTATTTCTATTTCTATTTCTATTTCTATTTCTATTTCTATTTCTATTCCTACTCCTACTCCTACTCCTACTCCTACTCCTACTCCTACTCCTACTCCTACTCCTATTCCTATTATTTCTATTCCTATTATTCCTATTCCTATTCCTATTCCTATTCCTATTCCTATTTTTATTTCTATTCTATTCTATTCTGTTCTGTTCTCTTCTCTTCTCTTCTATTCTATTCTATTTCTACTCTACTCTACTCTACTCTACTCTACTCTACTCTACTCTACTCTACTCTAATTTCTATTTCTATTTCTACTTCTACTGCTTCTACTATTTCTACTTCTACTTCTATTCCTACTCCCACACCCACTCCTATTCCTATTCCTATTTCATAGTTCCCATCACCAATCTCTTTCCACTTATGACTGTATGACTATAACTTTGTTGCTGGCAATGCTTATGATTTATATTGATATATTGACCATCAATTGTGTTGTAAATGTTGTACCTTGATGAACGTATCTTTTCTTTTATGTACACTGAGAGCATATGCACCAAGACAAATTCCTTGTGTGTCCAATCACACTTGGCCAATAAAATTCTATTCTATTCTATTCTATTCTATTCTATTCTATTCTATTCTATTCTATTCTATTCTATTCTATTCTATTCTATTTCTACTTCTACTTCTACTTCTATTCCTACTCCCACACCCACTCCTATTCCTATTCCTATTCCTATTCCTATTCCTATTCCTATTTTTATTTCTATTCTATTCTATTCTATTCTATTCTATTCTATTCTATTCTATTCTATTCTATTCTATTCTATTCTATTTCTACTCTACTCTACTTTCCTCTACTCTACTCTATTTTCTATTTCTATTTCTACTTCTACTACTTCTACTATTTCTACTTCTACTTCTATTCCTACTCCCACACCCACTCCTATTCCTATTCCTATTCCTATTTCTACTTCTACTTCTACTTCTATTCCTACTCCCACACCCACTCCTATTCCTATTCCTATTCCTATTCCTATTCCTATTCCTATTCCTATTTTTATTTCTATTCTATTCTATTCTATTCTATTCTATTCTATTCTATTCTATTCTATTCTATTCTATTCTATTTCTACTCTACTCTACTTTCCTCTACTCTACTCTAATTTCTATTTCTATTTCTACTTCTACTACTTCTACTATTTCTACTTCTACTTCTATTCCTACTCCCACACCCACTCCTATTCCTATTCCTATTCCTATTTCTACTTCTACTTCTTCTACTACTACTTCTACTCCCATACCCGCTCCTATTCCTATTCCTATTCCTGTTCCTATTCCTATTCTATGCAAAATTCAACAGGGCTTTAATGGTGTTAAACTGCCAGCCATAAGAGCAGATTAACGGTGCATTTATTATCACGGTCCTTATAACGAGTACATGCATTTATTTTTTAGTTCAGCGGTCTCTTCTACCCTGCACAGTAACACAAGCAGACACGCAGTCAGGAACCCCTACTGTAAGCTCTTTGCAATATACATTTCTGCTAAAAAAAAAAAAAGAGACAGAGACAGGAGGCAACCCCCTCCCCTTGTCAATGTTTCCTGCTTTCAGGTAAATGGCAGAAAAAGAAAACTTACAATTTTGCACGTGTCTGACGGACAGTTCCTTTTGTTCACCTTCTTCAACTCTGTTGAAGTTTCTGAATCTCATCTGTATTTTTTCCCCCTCTTGCCATATATATTGCCTTCTTTCGCTCTATTTTTTTTTTTTTTGCATCAAGGCTAAGTCTTTTAATGTGGCTTTGCAACAGCCCTTTGCCGACCCTGTAGAGATTACAATCCATGACATCACATGTGGGTTGGAGGAAATTGTTGGGTGGGGCAACAACCGTTCCAAGATATTTTCAACTTTAGTACAAAGAACATGAAGCATTTTTCCCTTGACAAGGGAGAGAGGGGTGCAGGGAAAGGTCTAAAAAAAATGGAAACAATTGTTTTATTGAGCTGGCCTGATGAATGAATTGTGCTCCAGAAAGTGTTTTCCAAATATTTTAGATACAGTTTCTTAACAGAATAGAACAGAATAGAATGGCATGGCATGGCATGGCATGGCATAGCATAGCATAGCATGGCATGGCATGGCATAGCATAGCATAGCATAGCATAGGAATAAAATTAATAGAATAGAATAGGAATAGAAATAATTAGAATAGAATAGAATTAGAAATAATAGAATAGGATTAGAATGAATAGAATAGAATAGGAATAGGAATAGAATAGGGAATGGGAATGGGAATGGGAATGGGAATGGGAATGGAATGGAATGGAGTGGAGTGGAGTGGAGTGGAGTGGAGTAGAGTAGAATAGAGTAGAATAGAATAGAGAATGGGAATGGAAATGGAAATGGAATGGAATGGAATGGAGTGGAGTGGAGTGGAGTGGAGTGGAGTGGAGTGGAGTGGAGTAGAGTAGAGTAGAATAGAATAGGGAATGGGAATGGGAATGGGAATGGGAATGGGAATGGGAATGGGAATGGGAATGGAGTGGAGTGGAGTGGAGTAGAGTAGAGTAGAATAGGGAATGGGAATGGGAATGGGAATGGAGTGGAGTGGAGTGGAGTAGAGTAGAGTAGAGTAGAATAGAATAGAATAGAATAGAATAGAATAGAATAGAATAGAAAGAATAATAAAATAGAATAGGAATAGGAATAGAAAAAATAGAGTAGAGTAGAGTAGAGTAGTGTAGAGTAGAATAGAGTAGAAAATAGAATAAAAGAGTTGGAAAGAACCTTGGAAGTCATATAGTGCAACCCCCTGCTCAAGCAGGAGACCCTATACAATTTCAGATATGTGGTTGTCCAATCCTTTGTTTGAAAGCCTCTAGTGATGGAGCACCCACAACTTCTGAAGGCAAGTTATTCCATTGGTTGATTGCTTTCACTGTTAGGAAATTTCTCCTTTGTTCTAGGTTGCTTCTCTCCTCAGTTAGTTTGCATCCATTGTTTTTTGTCCTGCCCTCTGGTGCTCTGGAAAATTCTTCTTTGTGGCAGCCCCTTAAATACTGGAATACTGCTATCATGTCCCCCCTAGCCCTTCTTTTCTCTAGGTTAGCCAAACCCAAATCCTCATCTCTGTAGGAACCTCTCAGATATTGGAACACTACTGTCATGTCTCCCCTGGTCCTTCTTTTCACTAGACTAAAAGGTAAAGGTAAAGGTTCCCCTCATACATATGTGCTAGTCGTTGCCGACTCTAGGGGGCGGTGCTCATCTCAGTTTCAAAGCCGAAGAGCCAGCGCTGTCCGAAGATGTCTCCGTGGTCATGTGACCAGCATGACTCAATGCTAAAGGCACAAGGAACGCTGTTACCTTCCCACCAAAGGTGGTCCCTATTTTTTCTACTTGTGTCGTGTCCCAGTCCTCCGCTGACGGCTGGGTCAGGGAAATCCGAATCAGGCGTGCCTCTGCAGCTCTGCCAAAGTCCTAGCAAAGTTCTCAAGGCAGGCAGGAGACCAGAAAGTGACTTCAGCAAGATATGTTAGACTTTGCCTGACTCAGAAAATGCCAGAAAGCAGATCCTTTATAGAAGCCATGGGATGTGGCTCCATGACTAGCACTTATCCAGGCCTGCCCCTCCCTTCCTTCTGTTGCTGCCGCCTATCAATTCTTCTGAAGCGAGGGTCACTCCAGTCTGCAGCTGTTGGTAATTGACCTTCCTCAGGCTCACATGCTGTGGGGGAGGGGGAGGGTCTAGTTGCTCCGTTTGCCTGGGCATGGAGCCAGAGCTGGGGGCTGGAGGTACTTCTTCCTCCTCAGCCTGTCTGGGCATGGAGCCAGGGCTGGGGCTGGGAGGCATACTAGGACATTCCTCAGCGTTCGGAAGCAGATAAGAAGGCCCCGGCTGCAGTGAAAGCGGACAAGACACAACAACTTGCATTTTTATGTGCTTTTGAAACTGCTAACTTGGCAGAAGCTGGGATTAGTAACTGGAGCTCACCCCGTTACACGGCAGCACTAGGGATTCGAACCGCTGAGCTGCCGACCTTTCGATTGACAAGCTCAACGTCCTAGCCCCTTTTTCACTAGACTAGACTCAACCAAATCAACTCTAAGAAAAGTGAACTTCAACTGTCAGAATTCTCTCACCAGCAGGCTGGGGAATTCTGGGAATTGAACTCCACCCATCTTTGAGCTGCTAAGATTGAGAAACACCAGTTTTGAACCGATCACCCTCAAAATATTATTCCTTTATCCTCCATGCTGTCCAGGGCAGTCCTGCACACATTAGAGGGGAATCACACAGAACTTAAATACACAATACATAAAACTTAAAACCAAAATAGCAGCTTGTTTGATTTGTATTTGTTGCTACTGCAAAGGTGGGGTGGGGTTTCTTTTTGGAAATTGTGGCTTTTTAATTGCCACAGGTCATCCGGAGTCACAGTCTGTGAGTTGGGTGGCCATGTAAATTTATTTCATCAGTCAGTCAATCAATCAATCAATCAATCAATCAATCAATCAATCAATCAATCAATCCCAGATGAATAAAACACAACATCTGATAGCCAAGCAAATAAATGTGTTTCTTGGTCAGTCTGTTTATGTTTTTTTTTCTTTCTAGCTATCTCTCACATGATTCTTTTACCTTGAGATGTTTTAAGTCCAGGTTCTACAGAGTCAAAATCTAAAAAAAGAACAAAAACTCAATCTAAAAATCTAACAAAACCTATAAAGGAAAATGTAAAGGTTCCCCTCGCACATACGTGCTAGTCGTTGCTGACTCTAGGGGGCGATGCTCATCTCTGTTTCAAAGCCAAAGAGCCAGCGCTGTCCAAAGACGTCTCTGTGGTCATGTGGCCAGCAGGACTCAACTCCAAAGGCGCACGGAAAACCTTCCCACCAAAGGTGGTCCCTATTTTTTCTACTTGCATTTTTACATGCTTTCGAAACTGCTAGGTTGGCAGAAGCTGGGACAAGTAACGGGAGCTCACCCCGTTACACGGCAGCACTAGGGATTCGAACCGCTGAGCTGCCGACCTTTCGATCGACAAGCTCAACCTCCTAGCCCCTGAGCCACCGCGTCCTATAAACCTATAGCGGGAAACAATGAAAAAGCAATGAAAAGATGTAGAATCAGCAGAAATAAAAACCGAGACCAAGCTCCAGTGTCCACTCTAAAAGGATAGCAATAAATAAATAAATAAATAAATAAACAGTCTAGTCCTCACAAACCTGTTGTCTTCCTTTTTTTAAAATTTGCATTTATATCCCGCCCTTCTCCGAAGACTCAGGGCAGCTTACACTATGTTAGCAATAGTCTTCATCCATTTGTATATTATATACAAAGTCAACTTTTATTGCCCCCCAACAATCTGGGTCCTCATTTTACCTACCTTATAAAGGATGGAAGGCTGAGTCAACCTTGGGCCTGGTGGGACTTGAACCTGCAGTAATTGCAAGCAGCTGTGTTTATAACAGACTGTCTTACCAGCCTGAGCTATCAGAGGCCCTAAAACATATTTATTCCTAAAGGATAAATATGTAGGCCAGCTGCAATTTTTGAGGGGTGATTGGGTGGTGTGGAAGAAGCTGTCCCACAATGATGGGAAACCCTGAGAAGCGAGGAAAAAGTGCAAAGAAGAGCAACTAAGATGATTAAAGGCTGGGAGACTAGAACATATGAAGAACCGTTGCAGGAATTGGGAGTGGCTAGTCTACAGAAAGGAGGACATGATAGCAGTCTTCCAGTAATTGAGAGGCTCCTTCCTTCCTTCCTTCCTTCCTTCCTTCCTTCCTTCCTTCCTTCCTTCCTTCCTTCCTTCCTTCCTTCCTTCCTCCCTCCCTCCTCCCCCCTCCCTCCTCCCTCCCTCCCTTCTACAAATAAGACAATGAACATATCTAACACACCTTCCTCTTTCTATTGTCCCCACAACAACCCTGTCCGGTCAGTGGTGGGATCCTACCGGTTTAACAACCGGTTCGGTGATCACATGTTATGCGCATGTGAGCAATTAAATGAAAAAAAATCACCTTCCGCGTTAGTGCTAGGGAATTAAAAGAGCTGAGGCACGGCAATCTGCTCTCCTGCGCTAATCAGCTGTGAAGATATAGGTAAGTAAAGCGCAGGGGCGGGCTGGCGGGCGGACCCAGCTGATTGTCGGAGTGAACCGGTTTGCTTCCGGCTGATTGTCGGAGCCACCGGTTCGTCCGAATCGATCCGAACTGGTAGAATCCCATCCCTGTGTGAGATGGGTTGGGCTGAGAGAGAGTGACTGGTCCAAGGTACCCAACTGGCTTTCCTGCTTAAGATGGGACTAGAGCTCATAATCTCCTGGTGTGATTGGCCCAAGGTCACCCAGCCAGCTTTCATCGCTAAGGCGGGACTAGAACTCACAGTCTCTTGCTTTCCAGCCTGGTCCCATCACTACTAGTCTAAACTGTCCCTTGAACGTCATTTAGGAGCTTAATGACGACACCACTTAATGATGAATGTTCATGGCCTAACTGTAGTGAAATTCTAAGGCTACCTATAGTTTTAGGATGGTGTTGAGAAATGCCTCAACTCACCACTAGAGGGCAGGAAGGGTCCACAAAAATCTGGCTTCTCCAAAGCCAGAATGAAAGTTTGCAAGCTGGCGAAGAGAAGAGGAGGAGAAGGAAGGGTGGGGGGAGAGAGGAACAAGGAGTAAAAGGAGTGTCTTGTCACAGGGTGGGTGAGTGGGTTATTGTTTTTTGTTTATTTTCTACATTGTGTTCTTGTTGCTTGCAAGTTGAGCAAGTTGGGGGCCGTATCAATTTCTCAAATAAGCAAATTTGAAAGACACAATGACACACCACTTAGCCCCATTTCGTTCTGGCCCCAGCAATTCTGTAGATCTGGTTCCTGCGGTTGGTTAAGGGTTCCTACTGTATAATTTTCAAAACAATCACAGTTTGTTAACTTCCTAGCAAGGCAGACATGCAAACGAAGGGCATCCGTCAATTTTTATTTTATGCTTATTTATTTAGGAGCGATCCCTCTCCCTCTCAGCCCACCCTACCCCACAGGATTGTTGTTGTGGGGGGAAATAGAAGAAAAAAGGAGTATGGGGTAAAAAAAAAGAGGAATGAAGGCAGGAGAGAAGGAAAGAAAGAGAGACAGGAAGAAGGAGAGAGAGAAAGGGAAGGAGGAAAAGGGAAGGAGGGAGGGAGGATGGAAGAGAGGGGAAGGAAAGAAAGAAGAAAGAAAGGGAAGAAATAAAGAAACAGAAAGAGAGAGAAAGAAAGAGAGAGAAAGAAAAAAGAAAGAAGTAAAGAAAGAAAGAAAGGAAAAGAAAGAGAAAGAAAGAAGTAAAGAAAAGAGGAGAGAAAGAAAAAGAAAGAAAGAAGTAAAGAAAGAAAGGAAAAGAATGAGAAAGAAAGAAGAAAGAAAGGAAGGAAGGAAGAAGAGAGAGAAAGAAAAAGAAAAAAGAAAGAGAGAAAGAAAGAAACAAAGAAGTAAAAAGAGAGAGAGAGAGAGAGAGAGAGAAAGAAAGAAAGAAAGAAAGAAAGAAAGAAAGAAAGAAAGCGAGAGAGCAAGCAAGCCTTGGCAAGCAAGTCATCAGCAGTCCAGAGCACATAATGGAGAATGTTTCTTTAATTCAAATTCCTCACCCTTCCCCTTGAATTCTGATATGTTATATGCCAGTTCCAAAAGCCATACTAGAATGCCTAGCGTTGCTTTGAGTTTTCGGGATCAAAGCAAACCATGAGGAGACCACCTCCAGTTGGTGACAAGGAGGTGTGGTGGGGGTGAGAGCTTCATCAGAGTTCTCCTCCCATCGCTTGTCTGGTAGCTGTGATCAGATGGTTCATCTATTGAAGTCCTTAGGTGTGATCATTTCAGAGAATTGCCTTCCTTCACAAGGATGTTCTTCAGTCTCTTCTTCTTCTTCTTGGGTAAGTCAATTTTGGAATGGGATAGAGTAGAATAATAGAGTTGGAAGGGACCTTGGAGGTCTTCTAGTCCAACCCCTTGCTTAGGCAGGAAACCCTACACCACTTCAGACAAATGGTTATCCAACATCTTCTTAAAAAACTTCCAGTGTTGGAGCATTCACAACTTCTGGAGGCAAGTTGTTCCACTGATTAATTGTTCTAACTGTCTTTTCTCCTTAGTTCTGAGTTGCTTCTCTCCTTGATTAGTTTCCACCCATTGCTTCTTGTTCTACCCTCAGGTGCTTTGGAGAATAGCTTGACTCCCTCTTCTTTGTGGCAGCCCCTGAGATATTGGAACGCTGCTATCATGTCTCCCCTAGTCCTTCTTTTCATCAAACTAGACATACCCAGTTCCAGCAACCGTTCGTCATATGTTTTAACCAGTGGTGGGATTCAGCCAGTTCGCAGCACTTCGGGAGAACCGGTTGTTAACTTTCTGAGCAGTTTGGTGAACTGGTTGTTGGAAGAAATCATTAGGGCAGAGAACCGGTTGTTAAATTATTTGAATCCCACCACTGGTTTTAACCTCCGGTTCCCTAATCATCTTTGTTGCTCTTCTCTGCACTCTTTCTAGCATCTCAACATCTTTTTTATATCATGGCGGCCAAAACTGGATGCAATATTCCAAGTGTGGCCTTACCAAGGCATTATAAAATAGTATTAACACTTCACGTGATCTTGATTCCATCCCTCTGTTTATGCAGCCTAGAACTGGGTTGACTTTTTTGGCAGCTGCTGCACACGGCTGGCTCATATTTGATTTGATATTAGATATATATTTGAAATTTGATTTAATAATAATAGTATCAGAGTTGGAAGGGACCTTGGAGGTCTTCTAGTCCAACCCCCTGCCCAGGCAGGAAATCCTACACCATTTCAGACAAATGGCTATCCAACATTTTCTTAAAAATTTCCAGTATTGGAGCATTTACAACTTCTGCAGGCAAGTTGTTCCACTGATTAATTGTTCTAACTGTCAGGAAATTTCTCCTTAGTTCTAAATTGCTTCTCTCCTTGATTAGTTTCCATCCGTTGCTTCTTGTTCTACCCTCAGGTGCTTTGGAGAATAGTTTGGCTTCCTCTTCTTTGTGGCAACCCCTGAGATATTGGAACATTGCTATCATGTCTCCCCTAGTCCTTCTTTTCATTAAACTGGACATACCGAGTCCCTGCAACCGTTCTTCATATGTTTTAGCCTCCAGTCCCCTAATCATCTTTGTTGCTCTTCTCTGCACTCTTTCTAGAGTCTCAACATCCTTTTTACATCGTGGTGACCAAGACTGAAAGCAATATTCTAAGTGTGGCCTTACCAAGGCATTATAAAGTGGTACTAACACTTCACGTGATCTTGATTTGCTTTGGAGGAACCAAAATCTACTAGAATAATAGAATAATAACGTTGGAAGGGAGTCTGGAGATCTTCTAGTAGTCCCTGCTTAAACAGGAAACCCTATATCATTTCGGACAAATGGTTGTCCAATCTCTTAGTTAGGCTTGGGATCAGGTTGCTCTTCAGCCACTGGGTGATATTGGGCCAGTCTTTGACTCTCACCCCGACCTACATCACAGGATTGTTTTTCTTGGGTGGGCGAAAGGGCAGAAATAGATCTTGTAACGTGCTGGTCCCGAATTTTCATAAGCTGATGCTGAGGAGGCTAAAGGACTAAAAATATTGATCTTCTCCTCAACCCGCAGAGGTTCTCCATCTTGTCTCCAGCCAAGTCTTCCAACCCAAGCAACTGATCCTCAGGGAAAAAGAGGCGATTGCGCTGCAGTGCACTTACAACATCACCGTCATTAACAACATGTTCTGGTACCAGCAAACCGGCAGAGTCCTGGCATTTCTGGGGGACAACTATGACGGAAAATTGGACCTTCCCGACGGATTTACGATGGACGTGGAGCAAAAATCCCGCTCGAGCACACTTACGAGAGACGTAGCAAGGCTGAAAGACGCCGGCGTGTACTTTTGTGCTGTGAGAGACACAGTGGCAGGAAGCAAGCTGGCCTCAGTCCAAAAACGGAACGTAGAAACCCACAAAAGATTGTAGCTTGTCTGCAAACTCACCAGGATGGTGAAAGTTGAGGGGGGGGGGTGGCAAAGAGAACTTATCTAGAGATCTCTCGTAGGTGTTGTTTTGTTTTCCCTCTACCACCCTTGGTTGTGGATTTGTGTAGGCGCCAAGCCTCTCTCTTAAGAGTTTGATGCTGGGGATAAAAAGCATCAGGAGAGGGTTTTATGTTAACGGAGGTTGCGTTTTGAAAATTCGTGGGTGGGTGGGATGGAGAATCATTTGGGGAGAAGGAGAAGCAGTTTTCGGTTTAGGGAAGGGTTTTAAAGGTGGCAACTTTAGATTGGGTGGATTTCAACACTTGCAGTCCTCCAGCCAAGCATTCGTGGACTTCAACTTCAGAATTCTCCAGCCAGTTTGTGTGGACTTCAACTCCCATAATTGATTGATTGATTTCTCTTCCTCCCTGTCTTTCTTTTTTCTTTTTTCTTCTTCCTTCCTTCCTTCCTTCCTTCCTTCCTTCCTTCCTTCCTTCCTTCCTTCCTTCCGTCCTCTCTCCCTCCCTCCCTCCTTCCCTCTTTCTTTCTTTCTTTCTTTCTTTCTTTCTTTCTTTCTTTCCTTCCTTCCTTCCTTCCTTCCTTCCTTCATTTTTCCTCTTTCTTTCTTTCTTTCTTTCTTTCTTCCTTCCTTCCTTCCTTCCTTCCTTCCTTCCTTCCTTCCTTCCTTCCTTCCTTCCTTCCTTCCTTCCTTCTGTCCTCTCTCCTCCCTCCTTCCTCTTTCTTTCTTTCTTTCTTTCCTTCCTTCCTTCCTCCCTCCCTCCTTCCCTCCCTCCCTCCCTCCTTCCTTCCTTCCTTCCTTCCTCTTTCTTTCTTTCTTTCTTTCTTTCCTTCCTTCCTTCCTTCCTTCCTTCCTTCCTTCCTTCCTTCCTTCCTTCCTTTCTTCCTTCCTTCCTTCCTTCCTTTTGTCCTCTCTCCCTCCTTCCCTCTTTCTTTCTTTCTTTCTTTCTTTCTTTCTTTCTTTCTTTCTTTCCTTCCTTCCTTCCTTCCTTCCTTCCTTCCTTCCTTCCTTCCTTCCTTCCTTCCCTCTTTCTTTCTTTCTTTCTTTCTTTCTTTCTTTCTTTCTTTCTTTCTTTCTTTCTTTCTTTCATATTTCTTCCTTCCTTCTTTCCTCCCTCCTCCCTCCTTCCTTCCTTCCTTCCTCTTTCTTTCTTTCTTTCTTTCTTTCTTTCTTTCTTTCTTTCTTTCTTTCTTTCTTTCTTTCTTTCTTTCTTTCTTTCTCTCTCTCTCTCTCTCTCTCTCTCTCTCTCTCTCTCTCTCTCTCTCTCTCTCTCTCTCTCTCTCTCTCTTTCTTTCTTTCTTTCCTCTTTCTCTCTCTCTCCCCCCCCCCATCAACTTTCAATATCATTTTACATTCTTAAGAAGAAATTCATCATTCATCGCTGTGCTTCTCTAACTTCCCTGCTCCATGAACTGGTCATCAGATTTCCAGGAACCTGGAACTGATATGGATGAAACCTTGTTTTCAGTAAATTGTCTCCCCTTGGTGGGAAAACAGTGATGCCTGGGAGAACTCTGCTATCTTCACGTGATCTTGATTCTATCCCTCTGTTTATGCAGCCCAGAACTGTGTTGGCTTTTTTAGCAGCTGCTGCACACTGCTGGCTCATATCTAAATGATTATCCACTAGGACTCCAAGATCCCTCTCACAGGTACTACTATTGAGCAAGGTGCCACATATACGGTACTGGTGCATTTTGGTTTTTTTGCCTAAATGTAGAACCTTACTTTTTTCACTGTTGAATTTCATTTTGTTAGATAGCGCCCAATGTTCAAGTCTGTCAAGATCTTTCTGTAACTTGAGCCTATCTTCTGGAGTGTTGGCTATTCCTGCCAGCTTGGTGTCATCTGCAAATTTGATGAGTTCCCCATCTATCCCCTCGTCCAAGTCATTGATGAAGATGTTGAAGAGTACTGGGCCTAAAACAGAGCCTTGGGGTACTCCACTGCATACTTCCCTCCATGTGGATGTAGTTCCGTTGAGGACTACATGTTGAGTGCGGTTGGTCAGCCAGTTACGAATCCATCTGGTGGTGGTGCTGTCTAACCCACATTTTTCTACTTTATCTAGTAATAGGTTATGGTCTACTTTATCAAATGCTTTACTGAAGTCCAAGTAAATTATATCGACAGCATTCCTCTGGTCTACTAATTTTGTCATTTTGTCAAAGAATGCGATAAGATTAGTCTGGCATGATCTGTTTTTGACAAACCCATGTTGGCTTTTGGTTATTACTTTGTTTGCTTCTAGGTGTTCACTGATTCGTTGCTTGATTATCTTTTCCAGAATCTTCCCCGGTATTGAGGTCAGACTGATAGGTCTGTAGTTTCCTGGATCTGTTTTTTTTCCTTTTTTGAAGATGGGAACTACATCAGCTCTTTTCCAGTCCTCTGGCAGCTCCCCTGTGCTCCAGGATCTTTGAAAGATATAGTTCAGTGGTTCTGAGATCACGTCTGCCAGTTCCTTCAGAACCTTGGGGTGTAATCCATCCGGTCCTGGTGATTTGAACTCGTCTAGGGTAGACAGGTGTTCACTTACCATTTTCTTCCCTATTTTAACTTGTGTTTCTAATCTGTTTTTTGTAGTGCTGTTTTGATAGGTTGGATTGTTTTTCCTTTTGTGTAAAGACAGATGCAAAATATGAGTTAAGTAGATCTGCTTTCTCCCTGTTGCTTGTCATCTTCTTGCCACTTTCTCCCAGCAATGGGCCAATTGTTTCCTTGACTTTTTTCTTGTTTTTAACATGTTGGAAGAAGCTTTTTTTGTTATTTTTTACTTTTGTCACTAGCCTTTGTTCATTGTGAGCCTTAGCTTTCCTCACTTCATCTTTACAGGCTCGGGCTATTTGCTGATATTCTGCCTTAGTTATTTGCCCCTCTTTCCACTTTTTATATTTGTCCTTTTTGTCTTTCAATTTGTCAGATAGTTCTTTATGCATCCATGCTGGTTTCTTTTGAGATCTACTATTTTTCTTCTTCATTGGTATTGTGTTAGACTGTGCTTTTATAATCTCACTTTTCAAAATTTCCCAAGCTTCTTGAGTTGTTTTCCCCCTGAGGATTCTCATCCATTGAATCCTTCTCAAGCTCTCTCTAAGTTTATTGAAATTAGCTCTCTTAAAGTCCAAGACTCTAGTTTGACTTTGTTCTACTACTTGTATTTGCTTAATGTCGAATTCCAATATTGCGTGGTCACTTGCCCCCAGGGTTCCTGTAGCTTCAACACCTTCTATCATTTCATCTCTGTTAGTGAGAATTAAATCCAATATGGCTGATCCCCTTGTCGCCTTCTCTATTTTTTGGGAAACAAAGTTGTCTGCTAGGTTTGTCAGGAACCTGTTGGATCTTCCACTTGGTGCAGAGTTTGTTTCCCAGTTGATGTCAGGGTAGTTAAAATCCCCCATTACTACTGTGATGTGCTTCCTACATACCTTAGTTAGCTGACTAGCAAAAAGTTCATCTACTTCCTCTGTTTGGTTGGGTGGCCTATAGTATAGACCTATGGCAATTTCGTTTTTCACCCCTTTTATATTGACCCAAATACATTCAAGATGATTTTCATCATTGTTGTGCTCTATTTCTGTAGAGATGTAGTTATTTCTTATATATAGTGCAACTCCACCTCCTCTTTTATTTGGTCTATTTCTTTTAAATAATTTATATCCCTCTAGCTGTATGTTCCATTTGTCAGTTTCATCCCACCAAGTTTCCGTAATGGCAACAATATCATATCTACCCTCATTTACTTGGATTTCTAATTCACCCTGTTTATTCCTCATACTCTGTGCATTGGTGTATAGACATTTGAGTCCATTTGGATTGATCTTGTGTTTACTGTCTACATAACCTGTGTTGACTGCCCTACTTTCTTGCCACCTGTTGGTTTAGTGCACATGGTATGGCACTCACTGTTAAATGCTTGGTTTTGCTTGATAGCATGGTTGATAGTCTTACCCATACAGACATCTATGTTACATGCACTGATAACCCTTTTAGTTTTCGATTGCTGGGGACAGAAATTTTCTATATCAGTTAATTCTCTGTCCCCACTGTTCAGTTTAAATGTTTATCCAGAAAATCTGTGAATGTATTGCTAAGTAACTCAGTCCCTTTCTTTGATGGATGCAATCCATCTCTTTGTACAATTTTCATTGGACCAGTTGCAGACATCATGACTAATAAAACCAAAGCCTTCCTTTTACACCACTCCTTTAGCCACACATTAAACTCCACTACACGCTGGCCTTTACCTTTTTGTTCCTTATGTACTGGTAAAACCTCTGAAAAGTTAAGCCTACAACCTATGCTATTAAGTTCATACCCTAAGCTCTGGAAATCATTCTGCACAGAAAGCACATCCTTTTGGGACAGATCATTTGAGCCAAGATGTATAATAGCATCAACATCAGAATCCTTACTGGCATTCTTGACTATCTTAAGAATCGCCTCTTGTCTCTGCTGGCAGTAGCACCAGGTAGACACCTGACGTCTTTCAAAACCTCCATATCCTTTCCTAAATTTACATCCCTTACAATTGAATCACCAATCAGAAGGTGGCTTCTCTTTTTGGATACCATGCTCTTCTTGTGTGACCGATCTGTAATACTTGATACACACTTTTCCAAAGTAGGTTCACACTTTTCCAAAGTAAGTTCTTCATCTTGAACCATAATCCCTTGATTGTTTGAGTTATCAGTATCACAACTACCTTGATCTGTCACTTTAGTGTTCCTATTTAGGTCAGCAAGGGCACTATATCTGTTATACTGGGACACTGTAAAAGCTTTGTGTTTATGGTTCACAGCTCTCACCCTGCCAGATCCCACGGTTGTCCATACTGCCCTTTTCCTGCAGGATCTTTGTGGTAGAGGGGGCTGATGGCACAGCAGCTGGAATGGCTGAATTGGGTACCTAATTTCTGCTTGGAGAGCATAGATTAGAGATTCTAGATATGTAATCTGTCCACATAGACTGCTAATTTGTTTACAAAGAGGACAGTACCCAAATTTGAAGAGTACTGCGAAAGACAGCTGCAAAACAAGTATTGCACTGAACTAAGCCAGTCATTTTGAATAGAATAAAATCACAATCTCAAGTGGACCAACCCTGAATATATTATTGCTATTTTTGATTTATAGTGATTAGATTAGATTTGCGCGCCGTTACGTGCATGGGTTGTGAAAATGAGAAAGAAATGAAGGCAGTTTCCCAGCCCCAATTCCTCCTTAAAGCAGCAACTCTACTCACGTGCTTCTCTGAAGCAAATCAGGAAGAAATGCAGGCAGTTTTCCACCCCCAATTCTCCTTAAAGCAGCAACTCTACTCACGTGCTGCTCTGAAACAAATCAGGAAGAAATGCAGGCAGTTTTCCACCCCCAATTCTCCTTAAAGCAGCAACTCTACTCACGTGCTGCTCTGAAGCAAATCAGGAAGAAATGCAGGCCCGTACTAGGAAACAAATAAAAACAATGTACATTGAAAGATACAAGCAACATAGTTATAATAATAAATAGAAATAAATAGATACTAGTAAGGAAGAGAAGAATAATAGTAATACAGTCTTAGTAAATTATTTTGACAGTGTTTTGGGAATTAGTTGTTAAGCAGAGTGTTGGCATTTGGGAGAAAACTGTCTTTGTGTCTAGTTGTTTTGGTGTGCAGCGCCCTATAACGTCTTTTTGAGGATAGCAGTTGAAACAATTGATGTCCAAGATGGGAGGGATCTGTAGATATTTTCATAGCCCTCTTTTTGACTCGTGCAGTATACAGGTCTTCAATGGAAGGCAGGTTGGTAGCAATAGTTTTTTCTGCAGTTCTAATTATCAGTTGAAGTCTGTGTTTGTTTTGTTTGGTTGCAGAGCCAAACCAGACAGTTATAGAGGTGCAGATGACAGACTCAATAATTCCTCTATAGAACAGAATCAGCAACTCTTTGGGTAGTTTGAACTTTCTGAGTTGGCGCAGAAAGAACATTCTTTGTCGTGCTTTTTTGATGACGTTTTTGATGTTAGGTGTCCATTTTAAGTCTTGAGATATGATAGAACCTAGAAATTTGAAGGTTTCTATTGTTGATACTGTGTTGTCTAGTATTGTAAGAGGTGATAGTATAAGAGGGTTCCTCCTAAAATCTACCACAACTGCTACAGTTTTGAGTGTATTTAGTTCCAGATTGTTCTGGTTGCACCAGAAGGCAAGTTGTTCAAATTCCTGTCTGTATGCCAATTCATCGTTGTCTCCAATGAGACCAATCATTGTTGTATCATCTGCAAACTTCAGTACTTTAACAGAGGGTAGTTTGAACTTTCTGAGTTGACTTTTTGATGATGTTTTTGACAACAACATTAATAAAAAAATAATAAAAATTAAGCAACAGTGGAAAAAACAAATGAGGATAATTTTTCTTTGCTATTCCCTTCAGATTCCCAGCTTTATGAAGTGATGGCAGGAACTTGGGATTTCATCCAAGCATAGCAAGCGTGCTCTCTTGAGATCTGATCCTCCCCTTCCCCAGCGACAAAAATCGCCCCCAGCGATTTTTCAGATGAACCTGGATTCCCAATGGATCAATAACAAGGTTGCACAATGTTCATTAGCACAAATAAAACATGTGGCCCAATTACGTTTAACCTTTTTTTAAAAAGAGCGTTGAGCAGAGGGACTCCAAGTTGAAAAGAGGTAGTTGACAGTGTTGACGGAGTATCTGGAGACAACATGAAATGACCGGAGAGGTAGAGATGGCTGCAGCATAGAATTACTCTGAGAAAGGAGAACAGTTGGAGAAGCTTATTAATCAGAAACAATATCGAACAGGTATTCCAACTCAGTAATAGCTTGATGGGTCTTCTTGTCCATGATTTTTTTTATTTGTCACAACATTGTATATAAGCATAAGCATGAAATAACTATACGATATATAAGCATAAATATAATCATAAGTATGTAATAACTATATGAAATTGTATACAATCAGAGGGAACATTAGGACAGGAACGGTAGGCACGCTGGTGCTCTTATGCACGCCCCTTAAAGACCTCTTAGGAATGGGGTGAGGTCAATAGTAGATAGTTTTTGGTTAAAATTTTGGGGATTTTGGGAAGGGACCACAGAGTCTGGTAGTGCATTCCAGGCATTAACAACTCTGTTTCTGAAGTCATATTTTCTGCAATCAAGATTGGAACGGTTCACATTAAGCTTAAATCTATTGTGTGCTTGTGTATTGTTGTGATTGAAGCTGAAGTAGTTTTCAACAGGAAGGACGTTGTAACAGATGATTCTATGAGTTAAGCTCAGGTCATGTCGAAGGCGGCGGAGTTCTAAATTTTCTAAACCCAGGATTTCAAGTCTGGTGACTTTTGTTGTCTGGTATTTTGTTGTAATCAGAGGAGCGGAGAACTCTTCTTGTAAAATATTGCTGGACACACTCAATTGTATTAATGTCCGAAATGAGGTATGGGTTCCAGACAGGCGAGCTGTATTCAAGAATTGGTCTAGCAAATGTTTTATTTGCTCTGGTTAGTAGTGTAGCGTTTTTGGAGAAGAAGCTATGCAGGATTAAGTTTACAACTCTTAAAGCCTTTTTTGCGATGTAGTTGCAGTGGGCTTTGGCACTTAGATCGTTTGATACGAAAACTCATATGATAGTAGCTAGCTATCTCTAAACATGGAAAGGATAGATCTTGACAATCGGTAGGTCAGAGACTAACAAATTCTAATACCTGAATATTATTTGCTCTCTCTCCTTCCTAATGTTCTTGGTTGACAGCTCAGTGTCATAGTTAGGCAAAAATATGAAAAAGAGTGAAACCGAACGGAATTGATTAACATGGAAGCGCTTCCATATTGGTTAAATGCTGCCGGAAGAAGAGGTGGTAGCTGAAGTATAAGACTCATGATTGAAGAATTTTCTTTTTTACGTGACTTCCCTGATATCCAGATCAGGTTGTGGAACAAAGCCAGAACTTGTATGTCGAATGAGCCTTAAGATGAAGGAGACTTCTTCAGACCCGCTAATGAAGCTTGCTTCTTTGAGGAACCAGGATTAAGAAATCTTTTTCTGAAACCATGGCATTTCCCCATCTTACCCCATCCCCACAGAAAGGTTAGTGCTTTTCAAAAGACCCCTCCCTGTGGTTGCTAAGTTGCCTAAATTGTGTGCATTGCAGAGATTAACGTCACCTGAAATGGTGTGCGAAAACCAAACAACCCTGATGCATTTTGTCCTCTTGGGGTTCCCGTACCCATCCATCTTACATGTCCCTTTGTTATTCTCTTTGGTGTGCATCTACCTGTTGACTCTTCTTAGTAACTCGCTGGTCTTCTTAGCCACGATCCATGAGCCTCAGCTACATAAGCCGATGTACTGGCTCCTTTGCCACTTAGCCATTGTGGATATCGCCACCTCCACCATTGTGGTACCCAAGATGATCTCTTCCTTTCTGGATGGCAACAAAGGCATCTCATTTGCAGGCTGCGTAACTCAGCTCTTCTTCTATCATTTTGTGGGCTGCACAGAATGCTTCCTCTACACCGTGATGGCCTACGACCGCTTTTTGGCCATCTGCTGGCCGCTTCACTACAGTATCCTCATGAACCGCAAAACCTGCCTTTGGCTTTGTATGGGCACCTGGTTTGGTGGGTGCCTGCACTCAATCGTAGAGACAACCCTGACTTTTCGGTTGCCCTATGGACCACAGAATGAGGTAAGCTACATCTTTTGTGACATCCCAGCCATGCTGAAGCTGGCATGTGTGGACACCTCCTTCAATCAGATGTTCGCCTTGATTGACATTGGTCTCGTCGCCATGACTTGTGTTCTACTTATTCTGGTGTCCTATGTCTACATCGTCTTTGCCATCCTGAGGATTCGCAATACCGATGGCCAACGACATGCCTTCTCCACCTGCACGGCTCATATAATCTTGGTGATAACCTTTTATACGCCTCTCGGTTTCACATTCCTGAGGCCAGGAGCAGAAGTTCACCTCGGAGGGGCGGTTGCTATATTCTATACCGCGGTGACTCCATTCCTGAATCCGGTTATCTATACGCTCCGCAACAAGGAAATGAAAAATGCCATCTTGAAATTAAGAGGCAGGAAATCTTAATTCTTTGATAACCTGAATGGCCAACTTTCTGAGTTAGCTTTTGCCTGTACCAGAAGGAGAGATGCTATCTCATTGTCTTATTTCTGCACCTCAACTTGATCCTGGCTTTTTTTTTTTAAACTCCTTTCTTCCCAGAACTGTTTCCTCCAGAGATTAGGATCACTCTGGACAAACCAAATAGCCTAGATTGATACTTAAGTGTTTGCGTATCCTTTCAAATTTTCAATATTTCTGCATACATACGACATGATCTGTTTTGCATACAAGTCCTAGATAAAGAGAACACGGTTAAACAACTATCATTGTTGTTTATGTATTTATTTCATGATGAAAATGGTCCAAGTCACAACCTTTGTTAGAGATTTGAATTCAGTGGGAGCCCCTGCTACAGGGTGTGTTTCTGAGCATATGTACCACATATTCTGAGCAGGGTACCCCTATACAGTATCTGTGCATTTTGTTTTTCTTGCCTAAATGTAGAACCTTACTTTTTTCACCGTTGAATTTCATTTTGTTAGATAGCGCCCAATGTTCAAGTCTGTCAAGATCCTTCTGTATCTTGAGACTATCTTCTGGAGTGTTGGCTATTCCTGCCAGCTTGGTGTCATCTGCAAATTTGTTGAGGTCCTCTTCTATTCCCTCATCCAAGTCATTTCAGTTTAACAAAAAGAAGGACTAGGGGAGATATGATAGCCGTGTTTCAATAGCTCAGGGGCTGCCACAAAGAAGAGGGAGCCAAGCTATTCTCCAAAGCACCTGAGGGTAGGTCAAGAAGCAATGGGTGGAAACAAATAAAGGAGAGAAGCAACTTAGTTCTAAGGAGAAATTTCCTGACAGTTAGAACAATTAATCAGTGGAACAACTTGCCTGCAGAAGTTGTGAATGCTCCAACACTGGAAATTTTTAAGAAAATGTTGGATAGCCATTTGTCTGAAATGGTGTAGGATTTCCTGCCTGGGCAGGGGGTTGGACTAGAAGACCTCCAAGGTCCTTCCAACTCTGTTATTCTATTCTATTCTATTCTATTCTATTCTATTCTATTCTATTCTATTCTATTCTATTCTATTCTATTCTATTCTATTCTATTCTAAGAAGAAAAGGTTTTAATGACAGTTCTCTTGAATGTAAATATAGAGTTAATCCCAGCTGCTGATAGACCTCTATACCTCTATATATTTAAACCAGGTGTATTCAGAAAAACATAGAATTGAAAAGCCTCACCTCTCTGTACTTATGTTCCATCTGAAAGAAAGAATAATACAAGAGAAAAAGAGATAGGAAGTTTCCACCACCTTTGAAACAGAGAGAACCTGTATACTGCACGAGTCAAAAAGAGGGATATGAAAATATTTACAGACCCCTCACATCCTGGACATAAACTGTTTTAACTCCTACCCTCAAAACAATGCTACAGAGCACTGCACACCAGAACAATTAGACACAAGAACAGTTTTCCCAAATGCCATCACTCTGCTAAAAAAAGAATTCCCTCAACATTGTCAAACTATTTACTAAATCTGCACTACTATTAATCTTCTCAGCGTTCCCATCACCCATCTCCTTCCACTTATGACTGTATGATTGTAACCTTGTTGCTTGTATCCTTATAGTTTATATTGATATCGATTGGTTCCTGTTTGCTTTTTTGTACCCTATGACTATTGTTAAGTGTTGTACCTTATGATTCTTGATGATCTTTTCTTTTATGTACAATGAGAGCATATGCACCAAGACAAATTCCTTGTGTGTCCAATCACACTTGACCAATAAAGAATTGTATTCTTTATTATTCTATTCTATTTATTATTTCGCTTCTCTTCTCTTCTCTTCTCTTCTCTTCTCTTCTCTTCTCTTCTCTTCTCTTCTCTTCTCTTCTCTTCTCTTCTCTTCTCTTCTCTTCTCATTTTATTCTCCATTCCATTCCATTCCATTCCATTCCATTCCACCTATCCTATCCTATCCTATCCTATCCTATCCTATCCTATCCTATCCTATCCTATCCTATCCTATCCTATCCTATTCTCCATTCCATTCCATTCCATTCCATTCCATTCCATTCCATTCCATTCCATTCCATTCCATTCTTTTAACTAACAGCCTAAATACACAGACCTTTATTCCTCTTATTTTACTCTTGCCATTTAATTGAGCATTCAAAAGGCTGTTCAGGGTGACAAAATGATGCAGTGTCCAACATTTCCGTGTGACACAATTTGCCAGTTGGTCACAAGCTTAGCATAATGGACTGTATGACCTTGGGCATTGAGGGAAAGAGATTGTTGTGACTCGTCCTCCTTCCTCTCCTCAGCCGGGCCCCTCCCGTCTCCAACTGGGCCTTTTATCAGACTCTGAGTCTGATAATGAAGATGAATGGCCTGTCATGCCTCCAGCCCCCCGGCCCTGGCCCCATGCCCAGAGAGGATTCCAGGAGTGGGAGGACAAGCCCGATAAACCTCACTCATACAGCGTGTGTTCCTTTGGCTCAACCGTCAGAGCAGGAAGCCAGCCAGGTATTGGAATTGCTCGGGCCTACTCCTTCTGACCCCTCCCTTTCCCAGACAGCAGATCCAGCTGAAGAGAATTCAATGTGGGAGGATCCTCGCTTCCGGAGATCTGAGAGGCGACACCAGCAGAAGGAAGGGAGGGGCAGGCCTGGATAAATGCTGAGTCATGGAGCCACACCCCACAGCCTATATAAAGGACCTGCTTTTGGCATTCCAACCTTGAGTCAAGCAAAGTCTTATTGAGTTTGCTGATACCAGATCCTATCGCTGAAGTCACAACTTGGACTCCTGCCTGCCCTGATAAACCTCGAAGGAACTTGGCAAGCTGCAGAGGCTTCGTTGCCAAGTTTGTTACAGACTTCCTTGACTCATTAGTCGGAGTGGGGGTGGGACACGACAGAGATGATGGTTAAGGAGTGGTCAGACAAGAGTGGAAGAAGCCCATAGTCACTTAACAGTTGGGGGAAAAAAAACTAAGGAAAGACCCTTCTTAATGGATCAAGCCTTTAAAATTGGCCGTGAGAACTTTGTACTTTCAAACGACAAGGTTTTGCTAATGTAGATTTGCAATAAAGCAGAATTAGTTATTCTAGTCCACTTTCCTGACTGGTTTCCTTGACACTTAGAGAAGATCTTCTTAGAGACTATCTTCTCCCATTGGTATCTTATGATACCAACAAGAGATCATCTTGTTGTTTGTATTTTATGATTAATAATTGTAATTATGATTTATGATCTAAGACCTATAATTTTGTGGCTGTATGTGTGTACACCGAGAGCTTATGCAACAAAGACAAATGCCTTCTGTGTCCCATCACACTTGGCCAATAAAGAATTATACTCTATTCTATCTTTTGTTGCGGTGGTGATGCCGGTTCTTGTTCTGTCCCCCTTCGCCTCTGTCCGAGCGATGGCTTAATTAGCTGGCACTATCAGCTCTGGCAGCAAACTAGCAAGCATCTGCCAAGTGTCTCTGTTATCTCCCTTGATGCCAATGAGTCACCCAGGAACAAACAATACTTCAGCTCTAGTTAAGCAGTTGATTTGCCTGCTACAAAGAGGCATAGCAGCCCTTGCTGGTTTTATATCCTGTGTGGTGTGGCTCCATGACTCAGCACTTCCTAGGCCTGCCTCACCCCTGCTTCTGTTATTCCCGCCTCTCCTGCCTACGAAACCTAGGGTCCAGCCAGGCTTGATTGCCATCAGCTGGGTCTGGAGGCGTGGCCTGCGGGGGGGGAGAGTCAGGGGACGGAAGCCTCGTTATCTCCTCCATCTGGCCTGCCTCTGGCTCCTGGAGCTGAGCCAGGGAAGCTGGTGCTTTAAAGGTAAGTCCTTCCCCCTCACTTTCCAAGTCACTTTCTGGCAGGGGACCTGGCTCAGAGAGGCGCAGACACAACAGCTCTGTTCCAAGTGTCAAGAAGATTCAGCAGTGTCTTTTGTGTCGGATAAGTTAGACATTTCTGGAAGGTGTGCATGGTGGATTTGGGCTGTATGGAGAGACCAGATGTGCTGAGTGAATCCAGGTAGAGAAGGAAGTGTGGCTGGAGGAGGCATCTCCAAATGGGATCTGCTTCGACAGAAAAACACTTTATATATATATGAATGATAGATAGATAGAGAGATAGAGAAATAGAGAGATACTTGAACAGGGTTCACAGGAGTGTGTGGGATGCTACACATCCTCTTCACGACTGGTTTTCCTTGTTAGCTTTTGGGAGGGGGCTTCGTGGCATCCGAAGCAAAACATCCAGATTCAGCCACAGTGTTCTGTCCCCCCACCTCACATAGGTGGGGGGACACACGAACAAATGATGTCTACCAGTAATTTATTTTTACAAGCCGACCTGAATCCTTTAGCAGATAAAAGTTCTGGCAGCTAGTTTCCGAATGCCTGCCAAGTTTCTTATCACCTCTCGAAACAGGAGTCAGCGTATCTGTAGTCCTTTGCTGGGGCAACCAAGAGTTCAAAGAGTAGTCTGAAGTCATTCACAAAGTCCAAGCCTTAATTCCAAAAAATATCCCATCTTCGGATGCTCACGATATGCAGTTTTTGTCCGTCACAGAGCCTTCAGAGCAACCCACCCACTTTTATCCCCTGTGGGGCCTGGCTCAGTGACTCAGCAATCTCTGGCCCTTCCACACCTCTTCCTTTGCTGTGCACGCCTCTCCCTCCGACGCTGCCTGGGATCAATCCAAGATTAATTTTCATCACTCCCTATTAGTGGGTGCTCCAACATGCCTTCCTCCTGGCCTTCATCTGGAACCTGAGGCATTGCCAGAAAGGAGGCTCCTGGAAAGGGAGGCCTTGTCAGCTCCTCCCCATCACTTTCAGAGTCATCTTCCTCCGTGAGGACAGGCTCGGGAGCCGGAGTCGCAACACACAGTTTTGTTCCATACAGTATCAACCTTGTGAACTCACAAGCTTATTCTTTCCACTATATATTAGAGATAGACAATGATTAATATTTATACGTATTATGTTAGGCTGTAAGAAGTGGTGCAGTGGTCTAGAGGTGAAGCTCTCACTTCACAATCAGGAGGCTGTGAGTTCAATCCTAGGTAGGAGCAGATATTTCTCTCTCAGGGCACAATGAGGATATATTTACTGAACTAAACTCCGCATTGGCGACAGGAAAAGCATCCAGCCATTAAACACTCTGCTAACTCCATTAAGTTGCCCAGACTCCACCCTGCAAGGGATTTTGGGTGATGATGATGATATGTTAGGGTGTAGGTATATACATATGTATATATTGTGACTCTGGCCCCCGAGCCTTTCCTCATGGAGGAGGATGACTCTGAGAGTGATGGGGAGGAGCCGACTAGGCCTTCCTTTCCAGGACCCTCCTCTCTGGCACCACCCCAGGTTTTAGCTGCAGGCCAGGAGGAGGAGCTGACAAGGCCTCCCTCTCCCGGACTCTCCTCCTCCCTGGCAATGCCTCAGGCTACAGCTGCTGAGGATCAATCTTGGATTGACCTGAGGCAGTGATGAAAAGATAAGCACACGCAGCAAAGAAAGAGGTATGGCAGGCCCAGAGATTGCTGAGTCACAGAGCCACACCCCACAGGGGATAAAAGCGGGTGGAGTTGCCATCTGGCCCTTGTGATGGACAAAAGCTACCAAGTGCGAACTGCAGATCAGTTGTTTGGGAGTTAAAGGCCTGGACTGTGCAAAGGCTTTTTTCTGTGAGCTCTTGGCCACATCTTGGACATGTGGGCTTCTGTCTCCATAAGAGATAAAGAACTCGGAACTTGGCAGGCCTTTGCACTGTAGCTGCCAAGGCTTTCATTCACCACTGAAAATCAGGTCTGTTGCAAATATAAAGGACTGTTGGACACACGTCTCTGCGTCTTCTCTGTGAAGTGGGGAGGGGGACAGAACAGTATGTATGTAGCATATCAATATGTGTGTTGTGTATGTGTATACTTTTGAGAGCAGGCAACGGAATTTCATTTTTAATGTGTGCTAGTGTGCCCACAGGAAAAAGATGACACTAAAGGTTATCTATCTAAAATAAAAAAATAAACACTCTTGGATTAGCCAGCATACACTTCTCTTTTTATTTATGTGTTGAATTTATACCCAGCCCATCTATTCCTTCAAGAATCTCAAGGAGGCTAACTGTACAGGCCAATCTCTATTTTATTCCCAATATAAGAGTTACTCATGTTGAGAAGAGATTGAGCAGCAAAATAGTAGCAACTGATGCCGACTGCCCCACCCTTATGGAAGCAGTATAACTCCAGTCCCCTTCAAGTGATCTACATGGCTCTACCCATGGAGAGCATTCAGAAGCTACAGGTGGTGTTGAGTATGGTGGCATGGGCAGTTCTATATTACTAATGTAATGTACTAATGTACTAATGTACTAAGGTAATGTCCATCAAGAATGTACTTAATGTTTGGGTTCTTTTTTCCAATATGTAAGACTGAGCATTTGCTGGTTGAGATTTGGAGTTGCCAAGTTTTAGACCAAGGGGTTAGATGATCAAGGTCTTTTTGAATGGTAGATGTATTGTCTGTGGTGTTAAATAGTTTGACATCGTCAGCAAAGAGAACACAATTACTTGAGATATGGTCACAAAGATTGTTTATGTATAGTATGAAGAGTGTTGGTCCAAGAATGCTGCCTTGAGGAATGCCACTCTTGACAGGAACAGGGTTTGATAGAGCATTGCCAATTTTGACCACTTGTTGTCTGTTAGACAGAAAAGCAGATATCCATTTGTAAAGTTTATCATGTACTGAGTCAAAAGCTTTGCAGAAGTCTATGTAGATTGCTATTCTACATAGACTTAACTATCATTAAGTGTTGTATCATTAAGTGTTAAATTTTTACCCTATGACTATCATTAAATGTTATAAATGTTGTACCTCGATGAAGGTGTCTTTTCTTTTATGTACACTGAGAGCATATACACCAAGACAAATTCCTTGTGTGTCCAATCACACTTGGCCAATAAAAAATTCTATTCTATTCTATTCTATTCTATTCTATTCTATTCTATTCTATTCTATTCTATTCTATTCTATTCTATTCTATTCTATTCTAATCGTTTCATAGTTCCCATCACCAATCTCTTTCCACTTATGACTGTATGACTATAACTTGTTGCTGGCAATCCTTATGATTTATATTGATATATGGATCATCAATTGTGTTGTAAATGTTGTACCTTGATGAATGTATCTTTTCTTTTATGTACACTGAGAGCATATGCACCAAGACAAATTCCTTGTGTGTCCAATCACACTTGGCCAATAAAATTCTATTCTATTCTATTATTCTATTCTATTCTATTCTATTCTATTCTATTCTATTCTATTCTATTCTATTCTATTCTATTCTATTCTATTCTATTCTATTCTAATCAAAGATCTTGGAGAATTGTCCTTGGTTAAACTATTTTCTGTCTTGGCTCCTTGGAGAGAAGTCATAGAACACAGAATCGTAGGGTTGGAAGGGTCCAACCCTCTGCTCAAGTCAGGAGACCTTATTCTATCCCAGTGGAATAAGTCAAATGATTACCCAGTCTATTTTTTGAAAACCTCCAGTGATGGAGCATCCACAACTCCAGAAGGCAAGCTGTTCCATTGATTAATCATTCTCACTGTCAAGAAATTTGGATTTCTCTTTAATAAGCTTCCACCCATTACTTCTTATCCAGAGAGAATAAATATCTGAATATCCTCTGTCAGAGTATATTCATCAACTGGAATAGGACATGGTAACAAGGTCAGCCAATGAATAGGCATAGCAACTAAGTCAGCCAATGGGAGCTGAGATAGACTGGAGCCAGGGTGTGTCTTAGTCTGCAGCTTCTGAGTCTGTGCAGAGAAATTGAAACTAGTCTGCTCTGCTGAAACAAAACTAATTGTTCTCTCCTGCCTTGTGTTTTGCTTGTAAATGCTACATTGGAAGAATCTTCTATATTGGTATTATACATTTATCTTCATGTATTATTATATATATAAAGAAGTTAATGAATCCTGCTGCATTAGTCTGCCTGTGGGTGCTTTCTGGATTTGATTTTGCAAGAAACTCTGACATCCTCCTCTTTGTGAAAGCCCCTCAGCTACTGGAAGACAGTTATCATGTATCCCCTAAGCCGTTTCTTTAATTGGTTGATAGACATATCTAGCTCCTTCAACCATCCATTATATGATTTAACTCACAGACCTTTTATCATCTTCGTTTATCAACCACAGTTTCAAATAAGTATAAGTTTATTGCAAGCTAAACACACACACACACACGCTCCCAAATCCTTCACTGAAGACAGAGTAAAACCCATAAATGCAAATGGCCTTGGTTGTATAATTGTCCCTAGTTATGTGCTGAGGTGGTGGTATGCTAGGATCAAAGTTGAGATTTACTCTTTGCAAAGAGGTCCTTTAGCACCCATATCTTAACACAGTGCAGCTGCATGTCACTGTAATCTATAGAGGTAAGATCTCAATCTCAATCAGAATAGAGCTGGAAGGGATCTTAGAGGTCTTCTAATCCAACTCCCTGCTCAAGCAGGAGACCCTATACCAGGGGTGTCAAACTCACGGCCTGCGGCCCGGATGCATCACATGCTGGCCACGCCCAGTCCCGCTTTAGCGAAGGGGGGAAAAGTTGTGATATGTCACGTGATGGCAATGTGTCATCGCAAGTTTGACACCCCTGCCCCAGAGGTGGGCTGCTGCTGGTTTGGACTGGTTCAGGAGAACCGGTAGTTGCGACCCGTGGGTAGGCCCGGCCACTCTCCCCGGCACTATTCCTTCCTATATTGCCATGTTTTTGAAGCTGTGTGCATGTGTGAAAGGCCACGTGCATGCGCACACACGTGCTCACATTTTTAGCGCTGGGCTAACCAGTTGTTACAACCAGCAGTAGCCCATCACTGCCCTGTCGCATACCATTTCAGACAAGTGGCTGTCTAGTCTCTTCTTAAAAGCCTCCAGTGATGAAGCATCCACAACTTTTGAAGGCAAGCTGTTTCAATGGTCAATTGCTCTCACAGTTTCTGAGTTAAGGAAGTTTCTCCTTAATTCCAGGTTGCTTCTCTCCTGATTAGTTTCCATCCATGTTTCTTATCTTACTTTCTGATGCTTTGGAAAAAACCTTTTCTTTATGGCATCCCCTCAAATACTGGAATCCTGCTATCATGTCACCCCTCATCCTTCTTTTCTCTAAACTAGCCATACCCAATTCCTACAATCGTTCTTCATAAGTTTTAGTCTCCAGGCCTTTAATCATCTTAGTTGCTCTTCTCTGCACTTTTTCCAAAGTCTCAATATCTTTTGTGTAATGTGGTGACCAGAACTGGATGCAGCATTCCAGGTGTGGTTTTACTAAAGTTTTATAAAGCGGTTGTTGTGTCTTCAGCCCCCGAGCCGGGCCTCCTGGCAGAGAGTGACTCGGACAGTGAGGGGGAAGAGCCGACAGGGCTTCCCTCTCCAGGACCTTCCTCTCTGGCTCCACTCCAGATTCCAGAGGCAGGCCAGGTGGAGAGGAGGAGCTGACATGGCCTCTTTCCCCCGACCCCTCCTTCTTCCTGGCAATGCCCCAAGAGCCAGCTGAGGAGGATCAATCTTGGCTACATGCAAGGCAGCAACGCCGAGGGAAACATGTGCAGCAAAGGAAAGGGAGAGGCCGGCCCAGGGAGTGCTGAGTCACGGACCCACACCCCACAGGGTATAAAAGTGGGTGGAGCTGCCTTTGGGCTTCGTGACGGACAAAAACTGACTCTTGGAAACATTGGCTGCAATAGTTTGAGATTAAGACTTTGGCTCCTGTTTTTTTCTGAACTGCAGTTACGCTGGTCTAAGGAGATAGGAGAACTTGGCAGGCAATCGCAGGTTCGTTGCCAGAACTGATATCTGTTGTCGGAGTAAACTGCTGGCAGATATAGTCAGCTCGCGTGTCTGCTTGATTGTGGTTGATGGGGACAGAACATCAGTATTAATTTTGATTCTGTGCCCCTTTTTATACAACCAAGGATTGTAGTAGCTTTTTTGGGTGCTGTTGCACATTGCTGGCTCATATTTAACTGACCATCCACTAGTACTCCAGGGTCCCTCTTACAGTTACTCTTTGTAAGACAGGTTTTACCTAATCTGTACTTGTACCCTTGGTTTTTCCTGCCCAAAGTTCCAAGTTACACCCCCAATGAAAGAAGACTCCGAGGCTTGAGTTTCCTCAAAGTTCCATTTTATTAGAGGCGTCATATTGGCACATCTGGGAAAATCCAAATCTGAAAGTGTCCAGGTTTTCCCTACCCAAAAGAAAGTTCAAGCCCTGCCCACCACCCACATGTCCATCACATGGTCCAATGAGACCCCATCCAAAACTGGAGATCCCTCCCAGTCACCTCATCGCAGCTGCAGGGCAAGGTGGCCTTGACTTTCTGAGAAAAGGATGTTATTTTGACTATATATCACCCATATGCTATGCAATCCCCCCTCCCAGTTTCCCACAGTAGAAAATGTGGCAGGCCTGAAGGTCCAAATGTAAAAAATGGCTTCCAGGTCTGACACCTTGGCTTTTCTCCACCTTAAATTTCATCTGGTTGGATACATCCTATTGTTCAAGTTTGTCAAGATATTTTTGGATCCCGAGCTTGTCTTCTGGGTACAAGGAGAGAAAAGGATCAGGACTTTTCTAAGATGGACAGGATATTTTTTTTTATTCAGCTTATCACAATTTAGATGTAAGCAAGTAGATATTGAAAATCAGCTAGAAACACGAAAAACAGATTGAACTGGATGAGCCCTGATACACCTCCTCTTAAAAGCTTTGGTGCTCATGCCTATGAGTTAACAAGTAGAAAACCATTCTTCTTTGTTGTTAGAATTAAGGTCTTCCAATGAACATTATATAGCAATAAATGTAACAACCACCACTGTTTGATTAACCGGATTGTCAATAATCATGTTTCGGCAGTATCCATTTCTCTCTTTGATTTATTTGAATTTGAATTTACATCCATCCCAGCCAAACAATCTCAAGGTGGATGGCATGGTGCCTGTATCTACAGGTTAATTACTATAAAATGTATGCATGGATTTAAAGCCCTCTAATCAACATTGTTGAATCGAGGCCTTTGAACTCTGGTGCTGGAGAAGACTCCTCCGAGTCCCTTGGACTGCAAGGCGAACAAACAAGTCAGTCCTAGAGATCAACCCTGACTGCTCTTTAGAAGGCCAGATCCTGAAGAGGAAACTCAAATACTTTGGCCACCTAATGAGAAGGAAGGACTCACTGGAGAAGAGCCGAATGCTGGGAAAGATTGAGGGCAAAAGAGGAAGGGGATGACAGAGAACGAGGTGGCTGGATGGAGTCACTGAAGCAGTAGGCATGAGTTTAAATGGACTCCAGAGGACAGTAGAGGACAGGAAGGCCTGGAGGAATGTTGTCCATGGGGTCGCGATGGGTCGGACATGACTTTGCAACTAACAACAACAACAACAACAATCAACATTGTATGGCAATGCCAGTAGGAGAGTCACTCTACAAGATTCCAGGAATGCAAGAGTGGCGAATATCTGCAACTCGTGGGTAGGATGACGGTGAAGGTTTGTTCTTCAAGCTTGTGAGTTGGTGTTTGAACGTTTCCTTACCAGGCTAGGTAACATCTTCAGTAGACTTTAGGGGAAGTCGGTGTTCTTCCGTTTATAAGGGCTTCAGGTGTGGGTGTATCAAGTGAGGGTCTGGTGATGGGTCAGCCATTGTTGTGTCTCGCCCGCCCCCCACTCCACAGCCGGGCCCCTCCCATCTCCTGTTATCTGAGCCAGAGGCTGATAGTGAAGAAGAATGGCCTGGCATGCCTCCAACCCCCAGCCCTGGCACCATGCCCGGACAGACTGAGCAAATAAACCTCCCCCCCACCACAGCGTGTGAGCAAGAAGCCAGCCACGAGCTAGAATTGCCGGCAGCTGACAAAACATGGACAGATCCCCGCTTCTGGAGAATGGAGAGGCGACGTCAGCAAAAGAAAGGGAGGGGCAGGCCTGGATAAGTGCTGAGTCATGGAGCCACACCCCATGGCCTATATAAAGGATCTGCTTTTTGGCATTCCTTGAGTCAGGCAAAGTCTAATCTGGTTGCTGAAGTCACACCTTGGATTCCTGCCTGCCCTAAGAACTCTGACAGGAATTTGGCAAAGCTGCAGAGGCTTCGTGGCCACGCTTGATACAGACTTCCCAGACCTGACCGACAGAGGAGGAGTGGGACATGACAGCCGTGAGATGGATGCCCTAATTAAATCATGAGCCTCAACCGAAGCTTCAAAAGAAATCCAGTTATTTATTAGGAGCTCCATATCAGTACATACCCAAATGAAACCAACTCTGACCCCCACATAATTTATGGCCCTAATCATGACCCTGTTTCCCCCCAGGGTGTGTCATCAATCACATTTGCCAATGGAGCAATTTTTCGGGTTGTAGATATCACTCCACTCAGGCCGCTGTGGGTAACCATGGGAGATAGTCTTGAGAAATATATGTCTGCAATGTGCTCCTGTCTTTGGCTGCTGTGTTGCTTTGTCAGTTTCCCATCCCCTTTGCCTATGGCAACTCGAGAGCAGGCCAGGAACATTTTGCAAGTTGACAGTGGGTGTGTCGAGTGATGGGTCAGCCGTGAGTCATCAGTGAGTCTTGTGATGGGTTTTATGATAAGGAGATTACATCAGGTGAGGGTCGTTGGGAGGCAAAGTGCTGGTTGGTGGGGGCTTGTGTGGGTTGGTTGAGGGTCAGTGCTCTCTCTGGATGGCTGTGTAGTTGATTTGGATTCTGAGGGGTTTATAGGCTGATTGTACTGTAAGTCAATATGTCTGTTGATGGAATTGCATGTGGAGTGCCAGGCTTTGGTGAACACACGAGTGTGATGGGTGGTAGTATGGCTGAGGAGTTTTGTGTTGCTCCAATCACACTGGTGCTGTTTGCTGTTGTCGTGGGTCGTGATTAAAGATTCGGGATTGTAGCATTTGACTGCCATTCCAGGAATTTTCAAATAACCAATTTAGGATGATCTCCTCGACCAGTTTACAAGGGCAACTTTTATGTCCTTGTTCCTCAGCGTATAGATAATCGGATTCAAAAGCGGAGTCAGCGAGGTGTAGAAGACAGCCACCACTCCATCCAGTGGATCCTGAGATCCTGGTCTCAGATAGATGAAGACAAGGGGCACATAGTAGGTCACCACCACAGTTAGATGAGCAGTACAGGTAGAGAAAGCCCGTTTACGACCTTGGGCACTGCGGATCTTCAGGACGGTGGACACAATGTACATGTAGGAAGTCAAAATCAGAAGGAAGCACGTGGTGGCCACAAGACCGACATCCACCATGGTGACCATCTCATTGAGGGTTGTGTCGGCAGAGACCAGCTTCAACACAGCGGGGATATCACAGAAGATATAGTTGACCTGGTTTTCCCGACCAAAGGGCAAGCGAAAAACAAGGGCTGTCTCCATTATGGAGTGAAGGCATCCTCCAACCCAAATGCCCATGGCCAGGAAGAGGCAGGTCCTATGATTCATGAGGTTGCCATAATGGAGCGGTTTGCAAATAGCCAAAAAGCGATCATAGGCCATCAATGTATAAAGGAAGCATTCTGTGCAACCCAAAAAATGGAAGAAGAAGAGTTGACATACACATCCTCCAAAGGATATGATCCTCCCACCTTCTAAAAATCCCACAATGACCTTGGGAACAATCACGGTGGAGACTGTTATGTCCAGAAAGGACAAATGGCAGAGGAACCAATACATGGGCTTGTGGAGATGGGGATTAGCTAGAACAACCAACAGGATCAGAAGATTGCCAAAGAGTGTCATTAAATAGATGAATAGGAAGAAGATAAGTAAAGGTTCCTTCAGACTATCGGGATATGGAAAGCCAACAAGGACAAACTCATTCAATGAAGTTTGATTCTTACCTTCCATCTGTGTAACCAAAAACAACAACAACATCAAGGGTATAATCAGTCATTTCACTTCATTTCATTTATTAAATTTCTATACCGCCCTTCTCCCGAAGGACTCAGGGCGGTTCACAGCCAATAAAACAGTATTCATAAACAAACTTAAAATACAGCATAAAAATCTAATTCTATTTGGCTAAAACCAATTAAAAATTATGCTAAGACAATGATAAAACCCCATTTAAAACAATAGTAACTTAGGCCAACCCTGCACGGTGAAATAAAAAAGTCTTGAGCTTGCGACAGAAGGTCTGGAGATCGGGTAGTAGTCGTAACCCCGGAGGAAGCTCATTTCAGAGGGTGGGTGCCCCCAAAGAGAAGGCTCTCCCCCTGGGGGTCGCCAGCCGGCATTGTTTGGCTGACGGCACCCTGAGGAGACCCTCTCTGTGGGAGCGCACAGGTCGGTGGGAGGCTATCGGTGGCAGCAGGCAGTCCCGCAAATAACCCGGTCCCGTGCCATGGAGCGCTTTAAAGGTGGTTACCAACACCTTGAATTGCACCCGGAAGACCACCGGTAACCAGTGCAGCTTGCGCAGGATAGGTGTTATATGAGAGCCACGAGTAGCTCCCTCTATCACCCGCGCAGCCGCATTCTGGATCAGTTGGAGCCTCCGGGTGTCCTTCAAGGGGAGCCTCAGTCATGGGGAGCCCCAGTCAAGAGGAGCCCTTCAAGCGGAGCCCCAGTCATGGAAAGAGGACAAACAATAAGCAGAACAATGAAATCTTTAAGCAGATGTTCCTATTACAGGTAGTGTGACTGAATTATTGGAGAGCAACCTTCCCTGTTGGGAGGAGGGCCCAAATGAAAAAGTAGTCTACACATAAAAGTAGGCGACCCTCACTCTGTCAAGGACCTTGGAGTATTCATCTCAAATGATCTAAGTGCCAGAGCTCACTGTAACAGCATTGCCAAAAAGGCTTAAGAGTTGTTAACCTAATCTTGCGAAACTTCTTCTCCGGTAATATTGTCTTGCAAACTAGGGCAAACAAAATCTTTGCTAGACCAATTCTTGAATACAGTTATCTGCCTGGAACCTGCATTGTATATCGGACATTAATACCATTGAGCGAGTCCAGAGGTATTTCACGAGAAGAGTTCTCCACTCCTCTGCTTACAACAGAATACCTTATGCCACCAGGCTTGAAATTTTGGGCTTAGACAACTTAGAACTACGCCGCCTTCAGTCTGACCTAAGTGTAGTACATAGAATTATCTGCTACAATGTCCTGCCTGTCAATGACTACTTCAACTTGAACCGCAAGAATACCCGAGCACACAATAGATACAAACTTAAGGTAAACCGCTCCAAACTCGATTGCAGAAAATACGACTTCAGCAACAGAGTGGTCAATGCCTGGAATGCACTACCTGACTCTGTGGTTACTTCCCCAAACCCCCAAAACTTTAACCTTAGACTGTCTACTGTCGACTTCACTCCATTCCTAAGAGGTCTGTAAGGGGTGTGCACAAGCGCACCAACGTGCCTACCATCCCTGTCCTACCGTCTCCATTTATTCGTATCTGATTCCTGTACTCATAATCATGTTTATAGTTATATCTGTTACCTTATACATCTTTGACCAAGAAACAAATAAATACATAAATAAAATAAAAGAAATAAACATTCTGTATAAACACAAGAGAGCCAGCTCTGACCTTTCCTAAATGCCTTAGAGCCATATCTAGTAGTTCTCTTCTGAAAGCTACCAGTCTGGAGAAATTCCTGTGTAATAAAGTAGTCAGCTTGAACCTTACACATGTAGGTCTGATTGTTTGCCCCTGACATAAACACATCTTCAATATACTTTGTTAGAGTTTATTTTATGTTACTATGTCCTGCAAGCATCAAATTGCATGCGGTTTGGGAAGCAAAAGACACACAGCTTGTTCCTGATTCCTCCAGATAATACCTGTTTAGTTCACACCATAGTATCATAGCTATCCATGGTTTGAGATGAAAAAGGCTCAGAACGTCAGGATTTCAACGTAAGTTCTGAGAACATCTTCCTTCAGCAGACAAAACAGGAAATAAAAGAGCCATCCAAGCCTTGAACTGATATTAACCGGAAGAGGAGAACTGTTGAAAGAAAGGGAAGTACGTTGAATGTTATATGCATTTCGTTCTTTCTTCTGTTCTCACGGTGGATGCGTTCAAGTAGGAGATAACTTTACGACATCAACCGGAGATGCTCTAAATATGGGTTCCTCCATTGAACAAGAAGTTGATCTCAATAGCCTGAATGGCCTTCGCACTTTGGCAATTCTATGATAAGAAGAGGGGGATAATCATAACCGACCAGAGGTGGGTTTCACATAATTTTACTACCAGTTTGCCACGCACCAAAAATGCGTGAGTGCACCTTCCGCACACGTGCATGGCCTTCTGTGCATGTGTTTTGCTTGCAGGCATGGCTTGCATGCATGTGCGTGGCTTAGAAAATGTGGCTAAATAGGATGGCACAGCGCCAGGACGAGTGGGTAGGCCCACTCGCAGGTCACCATTACTGGTTTGTCCGAACCGGTCTGAACCAGCTGAATACCACCACTGGAACAGACCATCAAGCGCTATCTTCCAAGTCTCTAAATCACTCTCTTTGTTCCTTGCTGATCCGCTCAGCCTCAAAAGGCTGCTCAAACATTTTGTGGTTAAGCTAGGAAAGCCTGAAGCTTCCATATCCAAATCCTTTGGCAGCTGCATATATAGATAGAATAGAATTGGAAGGGACCTTGGAGATCTTTTAATCCAACCCCCTGCTTAGGCAGGAAACCCTACACCACTTCAGACAAAGGGTTATCCAAAATCTTCTTAAAAGCTTCCAGTGTTGGAACATTCACAACTTCTTGAGGCAAGTTGTTCCACTGATTAATTTTTCTAACTATCAGGAAATTTCTCCTTAGTTCTAAGTTGCTCCTCTCCTTGATTAGTTTCCACACATTGCTTCTTTTTATTATTTTTTTATTTACATTTATATCCTGCCCTTCTCCGAAGACTCAGGGCGGCTTACAGTGTATAAGGCAATAGTCTCATTCTATTTGTATATTTACAAAGTCAATTTATTGCCCCCCCAACAATCTGGGTCCTCATTTTACCTACCTTATAAAGGATGGAAGGCTGAGTCAACCTTGGGCCGGGCTTGAACCTGCAGTAATTGCAGGCTACTATGTTTTAATAACAGGCTTCTAACAGCCTGAGCTATTCCGGCCCCTTGTCCTGCACTCAAGTGCTTTGGAGAATAGCTTCTTGGTGGCAGCCCCTGAGATATTGGAACACTGCTATCATGTCTCCCCGGTCCTTTTTTTCACTAAACTAGACATACCTTGTTCCTGCAACTGTTCTTTATATGTTTTAGCCTCCAGTCCCCTAATCATCTTTGTTGCTCTTCTCTCCACTCTTTCTATGTAGAGTCTCCACATCTTTTTTACATTGTGGCGACCAAAACCGGATGCAATATTCCAAGTGTGGTCTTACCAAGGCATTATAAAGTGGTATTAAACTGTGTTGGCTTTTTTGGCAGCTGCTGCACACAGCTGGCTCATATTTAAATGGTTGTCCACTAGAGGTACTCCAAGATGACATTATCTTACCTCAAGCTTGCTGAGCACTTTGGTTATCCATCTTAAAAAGGAGTAACAGGCAACATTGGAGGAGTAACTTCTGAATTAGACCCACCTAAATGGCTCCAGATTGATTACGATCTTAGCTTCTGTTCAGATGTCTTCGATCACATGTTGAGAAGCTGGTGGACATTTTCCCAAACCCCTTACTTCTAGCCCACTCAGATGGAGACGTTGCCGCTAATGCCAACTGTAGTCAGAACACAACTGAGGATGAAGAGAAAATTAGGGCAGGCAGCTTGATAAAGTCTTGCGAACGGCCTCTCTCCAAGAGTCTGAGAGACGCTGCTCATGGTAGTGGTGGTAGGAGGAAACGGTTCATGCAATCCATCCATTGTCCCAATAAGGAGGAATCTGAGCTGTCCGCTTGAAACTCCAATCTTATTCTCTCTTCTACTGCCTTTAAAACAGTGTTGTTGTATACGCTCCCAAGTTGTCCCTCTCTCCAAATCCCACTTGCATTACCATCACCAAGGACCCGGTCTTCTTAATTCAGTGTCTTTGGATGTCTCATTAAACACCACGGCACCTCTGAACAAATCACTTTGAGACCGATTTAAAAAGTCAGGAGTGAGAAGATTTCAGAAAACAAACATTGTGGTGGAATCAGCTCTGGGATTATTAATGTTCTGTCTCCTTCCCCACTTCAGACCCACAAAGCCTCCAGCCAGTGGATTCATGGCTCTTATCAGTCCTGGCAGAGAAATCGCAGCTGCCTGCCAAAGTTCAAACAAATGACTCACGTAGCAAGACTTTCAGCTCTTTTTGAAAGGTTCAGCTAAACTTTTGCTTCCCGTGGAGTGAGAGTAGTCCCAAAGCTCCTTATATATCCTGTGGGGTGGGGCTCCTGCCCCACCCTTCCTTTTGATGATGCCGCCTCTCTAATCTCCTGAAGAGCGGGTCAAGCCAAGCTTGATTATTATTATCAGCTGGGTCTGAAGGCGTAGCCTGGGGAAGGGAGGAATCAGGGGGTGACGGCCTCATTACGTCCTCCGACTGGTCTGGTTCTGGCTCCTGGAGCCGAGCCACAGGAATCGGTGCTCCCGAGGTAAGCCTTACCAGCCCTTCCCCCTCACTCTCAGAGTCACTTTCGGGCATGGGGCCAGGTTTGGGGGCTGGAGTCACAACAATTAATAAATAGAACAGAACAACTAGAAATAGTTTGGTTCCAAGTGCAATTCAAGATGCTGGTTTTGATATTTAAAGCTCTACATGGCACGGGGCCAGATCATTTGAGGGACCTCCTCTCCCCAGTTACATCTACCCATTAGGTGGCATTCACTTACTTTCCCTACTGGTTCGCAAATGTGAGTGTGCGCGCGCCCACATACACGCCTGGCCTTCCGCGCATACACTTTGCTGGTGTGTGTGCCTTCTGTGCATGCGCCTGACCTCAAAAATGTGCCTAAATAGGATGGTATAGATCTGGGGTGGGTGCCACCCGTGATTTCCATCCCCTCAGATCCTGTGATTTCTGCTACCGGTTCGGGCGAATTGGTCTAAACCAGCTGAATACCATCTCTGCTACCCATCCCCTCATATCCTGCGATTTCTGCTACCGGTTTGGGCGAATTGGTCTAAACCGGCTGAATACCATCTCTGCTACCCATCCCCTCATATCCTGCGATTTCTGCTACCGGTTTGGGCGAATTGGTCTGAACCGGCTGAATACCATATCTGCTACCCCTCCCCTCAGATCCTGTGATTTCTGCTACCGGTTCGGGCGAATTGGTCTAAACCAGCTGAATACCATCTCTGCTACCCATCCCCTCATATCCTGCGATTTCTGCTACCGGTTTGGGCGAATTGGTCTAAACCGGCTGAATACCATCTCTGCTACCCATCCCCTCATATCCTGCGATTTCTGCTACCGGTTTGGGCGAATTGGTCTGAACCGGCTGAATACCATATCTGCTACCCATCCCCTCAGATCTAGAAGGAGAGGCAAGTTGGGGGTCCAGTTTATTAAGGACTTACATCTAATGGAACACAGGAACTTTTCTGCCATGACACCCATCCTTTGGAACATCAAACCCCCTGAGATGTAGGAAGAAGGACAGACAGAGTCAATCATGAATCGGTCAGGATCAAACTCCTGGCTGTGGGCAGAGTTAGTCTTCAATACTGCATTGTAACCCCTGTGCCACCAGGGCACTTCCAAAACCCCATTTTCAATTACCCACCGACCCTATTTTTGCCTCTGGATTCTGTTGTTGTTGCTAGTTGTGAAGTCGTGTCCGACCCATTGCGACCCCATGGACAACGTTCCTCCAGGCCTTCCTGTCCTCTACCATCCTCTGGAGTCCATTTAAGCTCACGCCTCCTGCTTCAGTGATTCCATCCAGCCACCTCGTTCTCTGTCGTCCCCTTCTTCTTTTGCCCTCAATCTTTCCCAGCATTAGGCTCTTCTCCAGTGAGTCCTTCTTTCTCATTAGGTGGCCAAAGTATTTGAGTTTCATCTTCAGCACCTGGGCCCTGGATTCTAATCCACTTTAAATGGCTAATTTTGGGGAACTCAAACAACTTCACACACTTCTATAAACCATCAGTTTCTTTAATGGATTTCACATGTAGCACAGCATACTCTGATCTTCATAAATGTTTCATGGATTAATTCTGAACTAAGTAGGAAAGGAAGGAAGGAAGAAAAAAGAAAGAAAGAAAGAAAGAGAGAAAGAAAGAAAGAAAGAAAGGAAGGAAGGAAAGTATAAAGGAAGGAAGGAAGAAAGAAAGAGAAAAAAGACACAGACAGACAGAAAGAAAGAAAGGGAACGAAAGAAAGAGAAAGAGAAAGAAAGAAAGAAGGAAAGCTAGAAAGACAGAAAGAAAGAGACAGAAAGAGAAAGAAAGAAAGAGAAAGAAAGAAAAAAGAAAGAAAGAAAGAAGGAAAGAGAAGGAAAGACAAAAGACAGAAAGAAAGAAAGAGAAAGAAAGACAGAAACAGAAAGACAGACAGACAGACAGACAGACAAACAGAGAAAGAAAGAAGGAAAGAGAAAGAAAGAAAGACAGACAGAAAGATAGAAAGAAAGAAAGAAAGAGAAAGGAAAAAAGAAAGACAGACAGAAAGAAAAAAGAAAGAGAATGAAAGAAAGATAGAAAGACAGAAAGAAAGAGAAAGAAAGACATAAAGACATAAAGAAAGAAAGAAAGAAAGAATGAAAGGCAGAAAGAAAGAAAGAGAAAGAAAGACAGAAACAAAAAGACAGAAAAACAGGGAAACAGAAAGAAAGAAAGAAAAAAAGAAAGAAAGATAAAAAGATAGAAAGACAGAAAGAATGAGAAAGAAAGATAAAAAGACAGAAAGACAGAAAGACAGAAAGAAAGAAAGAAAGAAAGAAAAAAAGAAAGAAAGACGCCTGAAATCCCCAAAGGGCAAATGAATGAAGTGCTAAATGCAAAAACGCACAAAGAGAAATGCGTTAAGAAGAAATAAATTATCATTAAAAGGTACCATGTTCTCAACTGATAAAAGGAAAACCTTCAGGGAATTAGGTCCAACAGGAAATGCTCTCTTCTCTTAAAGGAAACATTTCTCTAAAGCTTAGATCGTTCCCTTGCTTATATTCTACAGACAAGGATAATTAATTAAGAAAACAAATAGCACCGAGGAAGAGCTTATCCTGATAAAATGCTTTGCAGCTAAAATCTGTTCGCCATTTTTTTCCTAATGGAAATTATGCAGGGAAGGATGTAGCTAGTTTATTTCCCCTCCCCCCCCCCAAAAATAACTGCTCTTAAAATGCTCTGAAGGACCTGGAACAGATGAAGATATTTTATGGAATGACAGAATTTGAATTCTAAGCGTCTAATGAAACTAGAATAAATTGGAAGTTATATGATATGAGTTTTATAATGTTCACACCTGTTAATATCATCTGTTTCAAGGAGTTTTCTCCAGGTTCTCTCCTGCTTTCGAAGGCAAATCTCCTTTTTTAAAGTGGGAAATCTAAAGAATTTGTAAAAAAAATGGCTTGGAAAAAATAAAGGCACACTGTTTTAGGAGAAACATGATTCAAGAGTTCAAGACTACATTGAATGAAGACTCAAGATCTTTGTGAGTAACTGAGTCTTTGTGAGTCTTGGCTGAAGAATGGAGAAATACTATCTTTCAACCTACAGATTTTGCTCCTGAGTTTCCATGGCGCTTTCTTGCATCTTGGACAGATTCACTGAAATCTAAAACCAACATCTCCAACCACTGGTGGGATTCAGCCAGTTCACACCTCTTCGGGAGAACCGGTTGTTAATTTTCTGTGTAGTTTGGCAAACTGGTTGTTGGAAGAAATCATTGGGGCAGAGAACCGGTTGTTAAATTACTTGAATCCCACCACTGGTTCATATGTGTTCTTAATCTGATTATGTGCACAGCCAATGCTTCTAAATACAATCTGACATAAATTTTAAAAGACTTTATATTTCAAATGCCTTAACACTCATTGCCACTTGGATCCCATCGTTATTTATATGTAATTGTTAGTTGCATCTCATTCTAAGTAACTGAACTCAGCTGATTCTTGATTTCTGATAATAGTAACGTCTTCGTTTTCTTCATGACTTGCATGTACTTCTCTCTTGTCAACATGAAGTTCTACTTATGGATGAAAATAAAATGGATTTTGTGATGATCATCAGGTGGCCAAGCATATTGTCAATAGCAATAGCGATAGCACTTAGACATATATACCACTTTATGGTGGAATATAGTGGAAGTGTAGCAATTTTAACCAAAAAATAAATAAAATAGTCCTCAAAGGTAAAAGGTAAAGGTTCCCCTCGCACATATGTGCTAGTTGTTTCCGATTCTAGGGACCGGTGCTCATCTCCATTTCAAAGCCAAAGAGCCAGTGGTGTCCGAAGACATCTCCATGGTCATGTGGCCGGCATGATTAAATGCCAAAGGCGCACAGAATGCTGTTACCATCCCACCGGAGGTGGTCCTTATTTTCTACTTGCATTTTTTACGTGCTTTTGAACTGCTAGGTTGGCAGAAGCTGGGCTAAGTAACGGGAGCTCACTCTTTTACGTGGCACTAGGGATTCGAACCGCTGAACTGCTGACCTTTCGATCGACAAGCTTAGCCTCTGAGCTACCGCGTCCCAAGTCCTCAAAATATCTCCTCAAATCCCATGGATGTTGTATAACTTTGAAAGATGTCATGTGTGATGAGAAGGGGAAAGTTTTGGTGGTAATTTTCTTAGAAGAATGTTCTGGAGACTGTTGTGATTCTCATGACACAAGATCAGTTTCCATGTCGGTCTTCATAGAGTCATCCACAAAGATGAAGTTCACAGGGCTGATGGCACCAACATACTGTACCTCCCTTTCCAGGAACTTTTCTAGATCTCACACAGCTGTTGGATAATCTGATGTGACCAGTGGTGGGATTCAAAATTTTTACTACTGGTTCTGTGGGCGTGGCTTGGTGGGTGTGGCATGGCTTGGTGGGTGTGGCTTGGTGGATGTAGCAGGGGAAGGATACTGTAAAATCTCCATTCCCACCCCACTTCAGAGGAAGGTTACTGCAAAATCCTCATTGCCTCCCAATCAGCTGGGACTCGGGGGCCAGTCAGAGATGGTATTTACCGGTTCTCTGAACTACTCAAAATTTCTGCTACCGGTTCTCCAGAACTGGTCAGAACCTGCTGAATACCACCTCTGGATGTGACATGTGTCAGTTCTAATCCAATTCCAGGACCAAGTCACATCATGCTTCATCTGCTCCTTAGCCAAAGTGGGAAAGGAAAGATGCCTATCTCTGCCCTCTTTTTTACACCTTCTTGGACTGAGCTCTGCCCCACTGAAATTCTACACTGGAATATTGCAGGCTGTTACATACCATCAATTGCAAGAGGCATTGTCTCATGGTTCTCCAGCTTTGTGTAAGCTGTCAGAGTTCTGACTGATGCCCTAATTAAATCATGATCCTTGAGCTAATCTTCAAAAGAAATCCAGTTATTTATTAGGAGCTTCATGTCGGCAGGTTCCAAGTGAAGCCAACTCTGACCTCACTTAATTCATGCCCTGGCTCTCACCCTGTTCCCTCCTCCCCCCAAGGTGTGTCATCAGTCACATTCCCCAACAAAGCAATTTTGCAGGTTGTAGAAGTCCCTCCCTCCAGCCACTGTGGGTCTCTGTGGAGATGGCCTTGACAGAGATGGCTGGAATGTGCTTTTGTTTTGACTAAAGTGCCTATGGCAACTCAAGAGCAGGTCAGGAATGCTTCGCGAGTTGACATTCCACTTCCCGAAGGAAACCTGTGCAAAGCAAAAATAGTTATGAGTACAGGTATTGATTTCAGGAGTGCGACCCTCCCCCAGTTTTGTTGGGTTGTCTTCATGGAATTTAGCTATGAGGTGGTCAGCTTGGATGTTTCTGCTCTTTACCCAAGATGCCTCTGACAGCAGGTAGCCCTTCCACTTCATTAGGTATTGGAGTTGTGTCAGAGTTTAAGCAGCATGATTAGTATTATGAGATAAACCCAGGAGCAAGAACACAACACACAGTACACAGAGCCTTTAGATAATTAATAGTTTATATATAGCTAAATATATACAGACATATACGTGGTAAATACCTTATCATATAGCTACGGGCACAAGGAGAGCAATGAGATACACGACGAGAGAGAACGTGAGAGAAGGGAGACCCCCTCTAATGGCTTCCTTTATATAGACAGCTTCTTGCCCAGCTTCTTAAAGTGGCAGTAACCCTGCTGCCTCATTCCCATTGCATCAGCTTTCCTTTGCCTCTGCTTACAACCTTCCATCAGCTTACAGCTATTAAACCTACGTACCCTGACAAGTTGTCTCCTATGCCACCTTGAGTCAAGGATGTGTTGCACTTCATAATGGGTTTGGCCCTCTATGACCACTGGCTCATGGGGTAGTGGTCTCAGGGTTTACCCGATGAAGGGTTTTAAGGTAACGGGTGTACCTTCCCCAATATTCGGGGCATACACCCACCAGCCTTCCAAGGTATACACTAGATTCTGAATAATATATAATGCATGTACACACTTTCTTGACCTTCTATGTTGTGTGAACACCATTGAATGGAACTGTGTAGAATGATCCACGTAGAAACCAATAACATAACATTTGACCATTTGATCTTTTCTCTTTCTCTCTATAGTTTAATAATAGTTTTAGAAGAGAAAAGCCTTCCTGGGATGCTGTTGTGGTGCAGTGGTTAAAATGCAGCATTGCAAGCTACTTCTGGTGACTGCCGGCAGCCAGCAGTTTGACAGTTAGAACAATTAATCAGTAGAACAACGTGCCTCCAGAAGTTGTGAATGCTCCAACATTGGAAGTTTTAAAGAAGATGTTGAATAACTGTTTGCCTGAAGTGGTGTAGGGTTTCCTATCTAAGCAAGGGGATGGACTAGAAGACCTCCAAAGTGCCTTCCAACCAGGGGTGAAATCTAAAAATTTTCCCTCCCGGTTCTGTGGGCGTGGATTAATTGATGGGTGTGGCTTGGTGGTCAGGTGACTGAATGGGCATGGTCAATAATAATAAATAATAAAAACAATAAACTATACAAAACTTGGCAGGCACCGGTCTACCTTCTTTAAAAATAGAGGCCCTGGTCTACCAACTGCCTTTTTTTTGCAGGCACCGGTCTACCTTCTTTAAAAATAAAGGCCCCGGTCTACTAATTGCCTTTTATTGATAGGCACCAGTCTACCTTCCTTAAAAATAGAGGCACTGGTCTACTAGCTGCCTACAGCGCTGATCAGCTGTAGTGCGGCCCTTTGAAGCTCTGCGGCAGTCATTTAAGGCCGTTTGCAGCTATATCACCACCGAGAGGGACAGAGAAGAGGAACAACGAGGCATGGCGGGGGGGGGGCAGGGATTTTTGCTACTGGTTCTCCGAACTATCCGTCCCCATCGTTACCGGATCGCGCGATCCAGTCCGAACCGGGAGCATTTCACCCCTGCTTCCAACTCCTATCCTATCCTATCCTGTCCTGTCCTGTCCTGTCCTGTCCTATTCATATCTGCCACTCATGCAAATGGAGCATGTGGACATGTACTCGCCCACTGCTCATGCAAGTGAGGATGCTCGCACAGGTGCGTCCACTTGCCACCCATTTCCACAGCCCAGTTGCAAACCCCTCATGGCCCACTAATGGGCCATGGCCCACAGGTTGGGCACCCCTAGTTGTAACCCATCTGCTCAGTCTTTCCAAGTCTTGTGCACTGTGTGAATGCAGTTGAGAGGAATTATGAAGAATGGTCAGTTTACAAAGCAATAACATGCATTTTACAATTTGAAACTTTTACTCATTCTCACTGTGGTTTTAACAATAGCTGTAGAAAAGAAAACCCTTTCTGGGATCCTTCCTCAGATCTTCGGAATACTGTTTAGAATTTAATCCTATAGCTCAGGCTCAGCATGGAATCTTTCATCTCCTTGTTCCTTAAGGTATAAATGAGCGGGTTAAGGAACGGCGTCCAGGTGGTATAGAAGAGACCTATCATCCCACTGAGAAGATCCTGAGTCTCTCGTCTCAAATAATTGAAAGCTACAGGAACGTAGCAGATCATCACCACCATGAGGTGAGAAGAACAAGCCCGTTGCTGTCCTTCAGCTGAGAGGATTTTCAATACGGTAGTGACGATATACATGTATGACATCGCAATGAGGAAGATACAGAGGATGGTTACTAAGCCAATATCAACAAGGTAAAGATCTCCTGGAACCAGGTATCCGAGAACGCCAATTTTAACAGGGAAAGGATTTCACAAACGATGAAGTTCACCTCATTCTTGTATCCATAAGGCAAGCTGTAGGAGACTGAGGTAACCATGATGGAAGGCACATAGCCACCAAACCACATGCCCAGGGAAAGACAGAGGCACATTCTCTGATTCATCAGGATGTTGTAATGAAGAGGCTTACAGATGGCCAGGAAGTGGTCGTAGGCCATGATAGTGTAGAGGAAGAACTCTGAGCAGGCCACCAAGTGGTAGAAGAAATGCTGGGTCAGACAGCCTCCAAAAGAAATAACTCGTCCTCCTTCCACAAACCCACTGAGCACCTTTGGGACCACTATGGCGGATACTGAAATATCCATGACAGCTAAATGGCAGAGAAACTAATACATTGGTTTCTGCAAGTTGGGTTTAGATGCTACAGTCAACAAGATCAGAATATTCCCAGTTACCAAGAGTAAATAGACAAGCAGAAATAAGAGGAACAAGGGGATATAGAACTGTTGAGGATATGGAACACCCAAAAGGACAAATTCAGTCCAGCCTGTTTGATTTTCACACCCCATTCATACAATAGTCCTCTCTGGCAAATTCAGATTTTCATAGGTGAATTCATAGCAAGAACTGAGAAAATCTGAGGTTTTCCTCCTGGGAATATTTCAGTATTCAGAAGTGTAAAGTATGATCTTAAATAAGATTCTTAAATCCTTCCAAGTCAGAGAAACACATGAGATTCTAGTTTTTGAATTGTTCTTTGTTGTTGTTGTTGTTGTTGTTGATGATGTTGAAAATAGAAGATGTTGGAGACAGTAGTGGGATTCAAATAATTTAACATCAGGTTCTCCCATGGTCAGGTTGGCTGTCATGGGAGACATGGCCCCTCCCCATCCTCCAGCTCCAACACTATTCTCATCTGCACATCCTCATCTGCACAGTAAAGTAAATTAGAGTTCACATAAAACTTGGCAACTCGAAATCTCAACCAGCAAATGCTCAGTCTTACATATTGGAAAAAAGAACCTAAACACTAAGTACATGCTTGATGGACATTAGCTTACAGATGACCCCCACCCTGTTAAAGACCTCGGAGTTTTCATATCTAATGATCTAAGTGCCAAAGCCCACTGCAATACATAGCAAAGGCTCTAAGAGTTGTAAATCTAATCTTGTGTAGCTTCTTTTTCAAAAACACTTCACTACTAACCAGAGCATATAAAACATTTGCTAGGCCAATTCTTGAATACAGCTCGCCTATCTGGAACCCATACCACATTTCTGACATCAATACGATTGAACGTGTGCAGAAATATTTTGCAAGAAGAGTTCTCCACTCCTCTGAAAACAACAATATACCTTATCCCACCAGACTTGAAATCCTAGGTTTAGAAAACTTAGAACTCCATCGCCTTCAACAAGATCTGAGTTTAACTCATAGAATCATCTATTGTAATGTCCTTCCAGTTAAAGACTACTTCAGCTTCAATTGCAATAATACAAGAGCAACCAATAGATTTAAACTTAATGTTAACCGCTTCAATCTAGATTGCAGAAAATACGACTTCTGTAACAGAGTTATCAGTGCTTGGAACACATTACCTGACTCTGTGGTCTCTTCTCATAATCCCAAAAGCTTTAACCAAAAACTATCTACTATTGACCTCACCCCATTCCTAAGAGGACTATAAGGGGTGTGCATAAGAGCACAAACGTGCCTACCTATATATATATATATATATATACTTACTTATACTTGTTTTCTGAGGTTTTCGCGGGTGTTTGTATGTAGGTCTTTGGTTATTCGGGTTTTCTCCCGCGTAAAATTGGAAGTGTCTTGGCGACATTTTGACGAAGTCTCATTCATCATCTTCAGGCTTCAGCTTCGTGCTTGCTCCCAGAAGCACGAAGCTGAAGCCTGAAGATGACGAATGAGACTTCGTTGAAACGTCGCCAAGATACTTCCAATTTTACATGGGAGAAAACCAGAATAACCAAAGACCTACATACTTATACTTCCTTATATTTCCTCATATATATGTTTATATACTATATAATCTTTTTGTGTGATGCTTATGTATATTGCTATGACAAAATAAATAAAATAAAATAAATAAAAAATAAAAATACATGGTACACACACCTGTAGCAATCTACTCAGGATTCCCACCTCCAGAGTTTCACCAGAGCGGTTTTCATCTCTTTGTTCCTAAATGTGTATATTATGGGGTTCAACAAAGGGGTGATGGTGGTGTAGAACACGCAAACCACACTCTCCATGATGTCCCGAGAAGCCGGTCTCAAATAACGAGAAAACAAGGGCAGGTAGTATATGACCACCACAGTAAGGTGGGCAGAGCAAGTAGAGAAGGCTCTGTGTCGTCCTTCACTGCTACTGATCTTCAAAATGGCGGTGATGATGTAAGCGTAAGATGCTAGGATGAGGAGAAAGCAGGTGATTGTCACAAAGCCCATGTCGATGATGATAACCATTTCTATAAACTGTATCTCAACGCAAGCCAGCTTCAGAATGGACGGAATATCGCAGAAGATATAGTCAATACGGTTGTTCTCTCCATAAGGCAAATGAAAGGTAAGAGAGGTCTGGAGGGAAGAGTGGAGCGTCCCTCCAATTATGGTACCCAAGGAGAGAAGGAGACAGGCTTTCGAACCCATGAGGTTGCCATAATGGAGTGGCTTACAAATGGCCAAGAAGCGGTCATAAGCCATCACGGTGTAAAGAAAACACTCGGTACACCCAACCGAGTTCAGAAAGAATACCTGTGAGACGCACCCAGAGAAGGAAATGATCTTTTCCGGCTGGGTGAATCCTGCAGTCACTTTGGGGACCACCACTGCTGAGAAGGCCATGTCGAGGATGGAGAGATGACAGAGGAACCAATACATGGGCTTGTGCAGTTGAAGGTTAGTGATCACCACCAAGATGATCAGAGAATTTCCACAAAGAGTGAGGGCAAAAATGACGGAGAAGAAGAGAATCAAGGGAAGCTTTAGGTCTTCTGTACAAGGAAACCCAGAGAGGATGAATTCATTTGGGGCTGTTTGATTTGGACACTCCATGTAGCACTTTTGTTTTCCTTTTGTTCACCCAACCTGTGGAGCAGATGAGATACGTTATAGAATCAAATAGATCTATTCTTTCTATCCCAGATCAGTAACTATACTGCATTCTACTGTATAGTGCAATATTAATGCAATGTCAGGAGTTTTCAATTCAATTGTATAGAATAATAGAATAGAATAGAATAGAATAGAATAGAATAGAACAAAGTAGAGTAGAGTAGAGTAGAATAGAATTTTCGTTTTCAATTATCCAAAAACAGTTACCCTGTTTTCCTCAAAATAAGACCTCCCCAGATAATAAGCCCTCCTAAAATAAGCCCTCCTCAAAAATATTTAAATGCATGCGCAGCCAGTCCCCGCCATTTCCTCTGGTTAGGAAGACAGAGCTGGAAATCAGTTAAGACGGTAAGAGGAGCCCTGTCTTGCTCCACCCGCCCCAAAATAATAAGGCCTCCCTGAAAATAAGGCCAAGTGCTTATTTTGGGGTTCAAAAATATATATAAGACAGGGTCTTATGTTCGGGGAAACATGTGAGAGGGCATTGACAGTGTACTTAAATTTTGCAGATCTTGCAAATATTCTCTAAGGAGATCATGCCCATTTGTCAACTCTTCCTTTGACACATAAATCTATATAATATCATTGCTTCTAAGCATGATGAAGAGAGAGAGAGAGAGCTGTTTATTTTTCAGTTTTCAGTAAGGGATTAGAAACACATCATCTCTTACCCTGCTGATGGAAATCATGCAGTTCTTCCTATATATTAGTTGGAAAAATTTTGATGTGAAAATATGAAGGACAGGATCCAGCCCACGTTTTTATTTCGTACGCACATATATAGTCCATATACAAGTTGAAAAACATCTGTCCTCAAATGACCACAAAGAAAATCATTTGCATTAGCCTAATATACTTTTCAAGGTGGCTCAGTGGCTAAGATGCTGAGCTTGTCGATCAGAAGGTCGGCAATTCAACGGTTTGAATCCCTAGCGCTCCGTAATGGAGAGAGTTCCCGTTACTTGTCCCAGCTTCTGGTAACCTAGCAGTTCGAAAGCATGTAAAAAATAGGGACCACCTTCGGTGGGAAGGTAACAGTGTTCTGTCCGCCTTTGGCGTTGAGTCATGCCGGCCACATGACCATGGAGACGTCTTCGGACAGCACTGGCTCTTTGGCTTTGAAACGGAGATGAGCACCGCCCCCTAGAGTCGGGAACAACTAGCACGCATGTGTGGGGGAACCTTTACCTTTACCTTTAATATACCTTTTACTAACTATGTTGAAATTCCCGAAGGCTCATCGATCATCACACAGTGTGGAAAATAGCATTGCACATAAGATTTTGTACAATGTATGCCATCCAGAATCCCTCTGTGGTTTAACAATCTGAGAAATTAATAAGTAAATAACATCTCAGGGAAGGCATGATTTAATTCAAGTCTCTTCCCCCTCCTCCCCAAACAGGATAAGTTTGCCTGTGTGAAATTGTACTGGAAGGGTAGAAATGAGAATATTTCTAATGATGTTTCTGGAAAATCCTGATGGAGTTTTTGAATGATTTCAGAGGTGGAATGCTGTCGGTTTAACAACTGGTTCACTGAGTGTGCGCTTTGCACATGCACACATGTGCGCCTAAGGCACTTGCACGCAGTGTTGAAAATGGAGCATTTAGAAGCTAAGCTGCTTACCTTCCAAGTCAGCAATGGTAAGTAGAACAGTGAGGAAATCAACTGTGCCACAGGATCAAGATGAGCTACAAAGCAGGAAATAAAGAACAGGATAGAGCAGAGGTGGGTGGGTGGAGCCGACCGATTGTTGGTGCTACCGGTTCGCCTGAACCGGTCCGAACTACTGAATACCACCTCTGAATGATTTGCTTCTTAACTCGTAATCTTATAACTTTTAGTTCTCTTTCTGTTCAGAAGACTCACTGAGCACTTCATGGAAAACAGATGAACTTCCTCTTGATGGACAGCAATGCATTTTTAGTTGCTCCAAGATGAATTCTAAACTGAGCCTGAAGGCAAAGGCCTCAGACTTTTTGCTTCTAAACTTCAGCTGGTATAATTAATTGCAAAAATTCCAACAAATATAATTGCAGTTTTTAAAAAAAAATAATCATTTCATTATTGTGAGATACAGCTAGAGATATTTGGGTTTCTCTTCTGAAGTTCTTACTAACTCCTGCTCAATACGAACTCTGGATGTGATGTGAAGAATTAGGCAGAGTCAGAATAACAGAATAACAGAGTTGGAAGGGGCCTTGGAGGTCTTCTAGACTAGCCTTCTGCTCAGGCAGGAAACCGTATACTAGATAAGACAAATGCCTGTCCAATCTCTTCTTAAAAACTTCCAGTGTTGGAGCACCCACAACTTCTGGAGGCAAGATGTTCCACTGGTTAATTGTTCTCACTGTCAGGACATTTCTCCGTAGTTCCAGGTTGGTCCTCTCCTTGATTAGTTTCCATCCATTGTTTCTTGTCTTGCCTTCAGGTGCTTTGGAGAATAGATTGACCCCTTCTTCTTTGTGGCAGCCCCTCAAATATTGGAAGACTGCTATGAAACGTACTTCTTTGTATCTCCAGGTAGGAGCAGTTAGACTCTTTCGTTTCCACATCTTTTTATAACATTGCATCTTCAGTGAACGGTTTGCTTTTATTCCCTAGAGTTGGTAAATGTTATTTTAAAATGTGGTTGATTTAGGAGAAAGGCAATTAAAACTGCTCAGAAACTCCCCCCCCCGGAAAAAAATTAATTTCAAACAATCGGTGAGTTTGAAAGTTTGCACACATAATGATAAAAAATATCAATTAGCCATGAGTTGAGATCCTATTGTTTCCAATGGGAATTAATTCAGAAGGATTATTTTATTCCAGAGCTGACTGCTCAATTCATTTTTCTGTCTTATTATTCGGATTATTTTTCTTCTTCTCTAAAATGCAGAGATTGAATGTCTGTTTTTCCCTTAATTAATCATAATGTTGTTCTCATTTTAAAATCCATGATCCATCTTGTCTCTTTCCTGCTTTTTCTTACACTTCTCTTACACTAAATTAGGCTTTCTACTCTAGTCATGGATCATCACTAGCTATACAGATAAAACTGTAGAAAGTTAGCATCCACCACTCTCCTAGAAGAATGAAATATTTTGAGAAATATTAAGAAGGCAGTATATTATATTTCCCTGGATGAGAAATGGAGAAACATGCTCTTGAAAAGCAGCCGCCACCTTCCTTAATAGCCCACAGCAGATGTCAGCACTTAAGAGATAAAGAGATAGATAGCTCTATTCATAAGCAAAGATAGGATTAGCCCTCAGCCACAAAATGAATTGCCCAACATCCCTTCATTGCATCAGCAGTCCAAACTTCAACCAAACCTGGGAGCTCACACAACCTACAGAGCCAGCTCTGACCCTTACAACAGCCAATAGGATATCTGTTCTTGCACAGGAACAGGAAGTTCAAGTGCAAGGCCGAAGAGAAGGTATAAAAGCCATCCACTCTCAACTCCATGTGGTCAGTTGCCCAGGACCTCAAACCTATGTGGTCATTGTTGAATATGCAAGTAGGAGTGAGTCTTATATCAGCCTTCACTCATTGGGTCATTTTCTCCAGTGGGAAAATGAACAAGTGTCCGTGGGCTGACAGGCTGGACAGCTCCCTGTAAAAAGAGCTGCAGCCTTGGGCAATTCTCAGTTTGTAGTTATTTTTGTTGTTGTTCCTGTTGCCTGAAATGAATGTTTGTTTTACTTCATTCCAATCATCCTGCCTCTTGTTTTGTGTCCAGACCTAACAGTCCTGTTCATCAATAAATGGACCCTCTTTCCAATCAGACTCCATTTTGTATCCAGTGTCTTTTTCCTGGCTTGGAACTGAACCAGATAGATATTTCTTCCAGGAAAACAAACATTATTATCTCATGTAATTTGGATCTGTTCTGGATATGATGCATGTTATTTTAGCAAGAAATGGAGGGGTTCGGTTAATTTATGGATATGCAATACTAAAAATGCACTGCTAATATATATATGATCTGGTCTTGTGAAATAATACTCCCTTTTTGATTACATTTTTTTTGTTGTTAGTTGTGAAGTCATGTCTGACCCATCGTGACCCCATGGACAACATTCCTCCAGGCCTTCCTGTCCTCTACCATCCTCTGGAGTCCATTTAAGCTCATGCCTACTGCTTCAGTGACTCCATCCAGCCACCTCGTTCTCTGTCATCCTCTTCTTCTTTTCCCCTCAATAGTTCCCAGCATTAGGCTCTTCTCCAGTGAGTCCTTCCTTCTCATGAGGTGGCCAAAATATTTGAGTTTCATCTTCAGGATCTGGCTTTCTAAAGAGCAGTCAGGGTTGATCTCCTCTAGGACTGACTGGTTTGTTGGCCTGGCTGTCCAAGGGACTTGCAAGAGTCTGCTCCAGCACCAGAGTTCAAAGGCCTCAATTCTTTGGCACTCAGCCTTTCTTATGGCCCAACTTTTTTTGATTACATATTACATATAAATTAAATAAATAATATTTTTCATTTGCGTCTATGATTCTATGTTAATTTTGCTTTGGAAGATACCCTGTTGTTGTTTTTAACTGTGATTCTAATGGGAGAAAAGGACTAGGAAAATGGATTTTGTATGGATTTATAATCGCAAAAAAAGGGAGGGAGCTATATGCACCTCTGTTTGTCATGATTTGCACAAAAATCTCAGCAAAATACACCCTTCACTGTATCCAAAGAAGTATTCCCTTACTATAAATCTGAACTAATGTAGGTTAATTCACTCTGTTCTGCTCCTCGTAGCTACATTTGATTGTGAAAGTTAAAAAAGCAAGGCAAGACAGTAAGAAAATTGACTTGTTTGAGCTGTGGAACTGGGGAAGGTTCTTGTATATTTCTTGGACATCAGAGGTGAACAACAAGCAAGTCGGGTTGTAAAAAAACCTTTCATCTGACATATTTTGGCCATGCCAGGTGGGGGAATTGACTGGAAAAAAACAATTACGTTTAGAAGAGCTAGCAATAAAAGGAAACCAACTCACCAAAGAACATGATGTTTGGATACCATCAAAGCTGACACCAGCCAGCGCATAAAAAACCACAAAGAAGTAGTGCAATATGTTGAGAGACCTGGCCCATAGAATTGTCAAGAGTAGGACATGGCTGAATGGATAACATCCTCATCATTATTATTTCATTATTATTTTTATTTATTTATTTGTCAAGCATGTATAAGATAACAGATAGAAATATAAACTTGACTATGAATACAGGAAGTTTTATTCTAACTTACTGCACCTGTGTATGGTTTGCCAATTAAATAATTGCTCCAGAGGGTTAATGTCATTGCCCAGAGGATCATCGGTTGCCCTCTCCCCTCTTTGGGAGAGTTTTATAGCTCCTGCTGCCTTAAGAAAGTTCAAAACATTCTTAAAGGTCCATCTCATCTTGGGCACCCTTTTTTTAAACTATTACCATCTGGCAGATGGTACAAGATAATAAAAACATGGACAAATAGGCTGAAAAACAGCTTCTAACCCAGATCAGTAACTATATATATATATATTTTTTTGTTTGTTTTACATTTATACCCCGCCCTTCTCCGAAGACTCAGGGCGGCTTACAATGTATAGGGCAATAGTCTCATTCTATTTGTATATATTTACAAAGTCAACTTATTGCCCCCCCAACAATCTGGGTCCTCATTTTACCTACCTTATAAAGGATGGAAGGCTGAGTCAACCTTGGGCCGGGCTCGAACCTGCAGTAATTGCAGGCTTTGTGTTCTTAATAACAGGCCTTACCAGGCAGAGCTAAACCGGCCCTATTGAATATTGAATTCTAATGCAATATTGCAATAGTAATTGCAATATTAATGCAATGTCAGGGGTTTCAATTCAAGAGTAGAGTAGAGTAGAGTAGAATAAAGTAGAGTAGAGTTGAGTAGAGTAGAGTATGTATAGTTTAGTTTAGAATAGAATAGAATAGAATAACAGAGTTGGAAGGGACCTTGGAGGTTTTCTAGTCCAACCCGCTGCTTAGGCAGGAAACCATATACTAGGTCAGACAAATGCCTGTTCAATCTCTTCTTAAAAACTTCCAGTGTTGGTGCATTCTGGAGGCAAGTTGTTTCACTGATTAATTGTACTCTTTTAAAGTTTTATTTTATTTTTTTATTAAGTTTTTACAGTTAAACAATTCTTATTCACCGCTTACACATGACTGTGACCATTTTTATATCCTCCTATTAGTATTCACCTATGTTCTATACATTTATACTACATTTACATTCTATTTAGAGTTCTATCCCCTTTTTTCCTTCTATTTTTGATCCAATTTGATCCATTTCTCCCATATTACGTAAAAATCTGAATGTATCAATCCTTTCAATTCAATTCACTGATTAATTGTTCTCACTGTCAGGAAATTTCTCCTTAGTTCTAAGTTGCCTCTCTCCTTGATCAGTTTCCACCCATTGCTCCTTCTTCTTTTTTTTAATAATAATAATAATATCAAAGTTGGAAGGGACCTTGGAGGTCTTCTAGTCCAACCCCCTGCCCAGGCAGGGAACCCTACACTATTTCAGACAAATGGCTATCCAACATTTTCTTAAAAATTTCCAGTGTTGGAGCATTTACAACTTCTGCAGGCAAGTTGTTCCACTGATTAATTGTTCTAACTGTCAGGAAATTTCTCCTTAGTTCTAAGTTGCTTCTCTCCTTGATTAGTTTCCACCCATTGCTTCTTGTTCTACCCTCAGGTGCTTTGGAGAATAGTTTGACTCCCTCTTCTTTGTGGCAACCCCTGAGATATTGGAACACTGCTATCATGTCTCCCCTAGTCCTTCTTTTCATTAAACTAGGCATACCGAGTTCCTGCAACCGTCCTTCATATGTTTTAGCCTCCAGTCCCCTAATCATCTTTGTTGCTTTGTTGCTTTGTTGCTTTGTTGCTTTTTATTATATAAAAGTTTTTTATTTTTCACAACAACAAAAAAAACACATTCTCATCGAACAATTACAATGTGCTGAAGGGGTGTTTACATATCTTCTTGTGTAATCTCAAAATATCTCTTTCATATATATATCTTATATTATTTTTTCTAACATATCTTTTCTTCTAACCAGTGGTAAAATAAATCCCATATTTTATAATATTGCTTATCTTCTTGATCCCTAATTTCAAATGTCAATTTACTCATCTCTGCACATTCCATCATCTTCCTGATTATTTCGTCTTGCAAAGGTAATTTCTCATTTTTCCAATTTTTAGCAAACACAATCCTGGCTGCTGTAATAATATTCACAACCAAATATTTTACATCTCTAGTATATATCTCGGGAATAATTCCCAACAGAAAGACTTCTGGCTTAAAATCTATGTGCTTTTTAATCATTTTCTCCAACCATGTGTGTATTTTAGTCCAATATCTTTTCGCTTCAACGCATGTCCACCACATATGGTAATATGATCCAGGTATCTGATGACACTTTTAACATTTTACAGATTTATCCTTGAACATTTTGGCAATTCTTGTTGGGTTGGGGGGGTAAATGCCACCTGTAAAACATCTTATACAAATTCTCTTTATATGCTGCAGACATTGTCATTTTATAATTATACATCCATAATTTCTGTCAGGCTTCTAGATCTGTCCCATGGCCAAAGTTCCTCCCCCAAGCAATTATTGTCTCTTTTACTTGTTCTTCCCCCAATTTTTCCTCTAATAAATATCCATACAATTTCCTAATCAAATTGTCATCAGGACCTGTTAAAATCTTATCAAAAATAGTTATATAAAAGCCTTCTGTTTTAGAATAGAATTTTTTTTTTATTGGCCAAGTGTGATTGGACACACAAGGAATTTGTCTTGGTGCATATGCTCTCAGTGTACATAAAAGAAAAGATACGTTCATCAAGGTACAACATTTACAACACAAATGATGGTCAATATATCAATATAAATCATAAGGATTGCCAGCAACAAACTTTACAGTCATACAGTCATAAGTGGAAAGAGATTAGTGATGGGAACGATGAGAAGATTAATAGTAGTGCAGATTTAGTAAATAGTTTGACAGTGTTGAGGGAATTATTTGTTTAGCAGAGTGATGGCCTTCGGGAAAAAACTGTCCTTGTGTCTAGTTGTTCTGGTGTGCAGTGCTCTATAGCGTCATTTTGAGGGTAGGAGTTGAAACAGTTTTTGTTCAGGATGTGAGGGATCTGTAAATATTTTCACGGCCCTTTTCTTGATTCGTGCAGTAGACAGGTCCTCAAGGGAAGGCAGGTTGGTAGCCATTATTTGTTCATATCTTTATCATACCCGTTGCTTCTTGTCCGGCCCTCAGGTGCTTTGGAGAACTGCCCGACTCCCTCTTCTTTGTGGCAGCCTCTGAGACATTGGAACACCGCCATCATGTCTCCCCTAGTCCTTCTTTTCATTCAACTAGGCATACCCAGTGTACCCAGTGTCTAGAATGTGAAGGATGTGTGTTTTTATACAAATAATGTACACTGAAGATGGCATTTAATTTCATTGTATGAGGTGCAATGAAAATAAACTAAACTGAACTAAACTGAACTACACTACACTACAGTACACTACAGTATACTAAATTAAATTAAATTAAACTAAACTAAACTAAACTAAATTAAACTAAACTAAACTAAACTAGTTTGAATTCCATCTGGAAATGATGTCATCAACTTGACTATTCACCATATTTCTTTTTAAAAAAAAAAGTTTAAAAAATGTCTTGGGTATACTTTTTTTTAAATTTCATTTTGTCACAACAGTATACACAAACATTGTCATAAGTAAAAAAACATATCATGAAGAATATATATATATATATATATATATATATATATATATATATATATATATATATATATATATATATGTGTGTGTGTGTGTGTGTGTGTGTGTGTCTTTGGTTATTTGGGTTTTCTCCCGCGTAAAATTGGAAGTGTCTTGGCGACGTTTGAACGAAGTCTCATTCTTCATCTTCAGGCTTCAGCTTCGTGCTTCTGGGAGCAATGTGTGATTGCAGCTGTTTCTTCCTTTGGCACAGCCAAGCTCCCACCCAATCAGTTCAAACCCCCACTAGCAGTTAAAAAGGAAGAAACAGCTGCAATCACACATTGCTCCCAGAAGCACGAAGCTGAAGCCTGAAGATGACGAATGAGACTTCGTCGAAACGTCGCCAAGACACTTCCAATTTTACGTGGGAGAAAACCCGAATAACCAAAGACCTACATACAAACACCCGCGAAAACCTCAGAAAACATATATATATATATAAAGAATATGCATCAGCTATATTAATAAAGGGAACAATAGGCAACAGGAACGGTAGGCACTTTTGTGCTCTTATGCACGCCCCTTATAGCCCTCTTAGGAATGGGGTGAGGTCAATAGTAGACAGTTTTTGGTTGAAGATTTTGGGATTTTGAGTAGAGACTATGGAGTCAGGTAATGAGTTCCAAGCATTAACAACTCTGTTACAGAAGTCATATTTTCTGCAATCAAGTTTGAAGCGGTTGACATTAAGCTTGACTCTATTTTTTGCTCTTGTAATATTGCGATTGAAGCTGAAGTAGTCATTTACAGGAAGGATATTGCAATAAATGATTTTGTGTGTTAAACACAAGTCATGTCGAAGTCGACGGAGTTGTAAGTTTTCTAATCCCAGGATTTCAAGCCTGGTGGTATAAGGTATTTTGTTGTTTTCGGAGGAGCGAAGAACTCTTCTAGTAAAATATTTCTGGACGCATTCTATTGTATTTATGTCAGAGATGTGGTATGGGTTCCAGACTGATGAGCTGTATTCGAGAATAGGTCTGGCAAATGTTTTGTATGCTCTAGTTAGTAGTGTAGAGTTTTTGGAAAAGAAGCTGCATAAAATTACTTCCTGCTGTTTACTATGGATTACCAACCCAGAGTTTCACCAAAGCAGTTTTCATCTCCTTGTTCCGAAGTGTATATATTAGTGGGTTCAACAAAGGGGTGATAGTGGTATAGAACACGCTTAAGACACTGTCCATGGAATCCTGAGAAGCTGGCTTCATATAACGGTAGAACACAGGCAGGAAATAAATGCACACGACCGTAAGATGGGCAGTACACGTGGAGAAGGCTCTGCGTTGACCTTCGCTGCTAGTGATCTTCAAAATAGCTGTGATGATGTAAGCGTAAGATGCTAGGATGAGGAGAAAGCAGGTCATAGTTATGAAGTTCATGTCAACAATGAACATCAATGCGTTAAATTTTATGTCCACACAGGCCAGCTTAAGGATGGATGGGATGTCACAGAAGACATAGTCAATGTAATTGTCCTCTCCGTAAGGTGCATGAAAAGTGATCGAGGTCTGAAATGCGGAATTGAGGCTGCCTCCAATTATGGTACCTAAGGAGAGGGTGAGACAGGTCTTCCTGCTCATGATGTTGGTATAATGGAGTGGTTTACAAATGGCCAAGAAGCGGTCGTAACCCATCAAGGTGTAAAGAAAACATTCTGCACACCCGACAGAGTTAAAAAAGAAGACCTCCGTTACGCATCCGGGAAAAGAAATGATTTTTCCTCTGGAACTGAATCCCGCCATCACTTTGGGGACCACCACAGCTGAGAAGGCCATGTCCAGGATGGAGAGATGGCAGAGGAACCAGTACATAGGCTTGTGCAGTTGAAGGTCAGAGATCACCACCAAGATAATTAGAGAATTTCCAGAAAGGGTGAGGGCAAACATGGTTGAGAAGAAGAGAAACAAGGGGACCTTTAATTCTTCTGTACAAGGAAACCCAGAGAGGATAAATTCAGTTGGGGCTGTTTGATTTGGGCACTCCATGTAGTATTTTTCCTTAAATTTGTTCACCCAACCTGTAGAGCAGATGACATATGTTAGAATAGAATAGAATAGAATAGAATAGAATAGAATAGAATAGAGTTGGAAGGGACCTTGGAGGTCTTCTAGTCCAACCCCCTGCTTAGGCAGGAAACCCTACACCACTTCAGACAAAGCGTTGTCCAACATCTTCTTAAAAGCTTCCAGTGTTGGACCATTCTGGAGGCAAGTTGTTTCACTGATTAAGTGTTCTCTTTTTAAATTTTATTTTATTTTTTTTATTTTTACAGTTAAACAATTCTTATTCACCACTTACTCATGACTGTGACCATTTTTATATCCTCCTATTAGTATTCACCTATGTTCTATACATTTATACTACTTTTACATTCTATTTAGAGTTCTATCCCCTTTTTTTCCTTCTATTTTCGATCCAATTGTACCATTTCTCCCATATTACGTAAAAATCTGAATCCATCAATCCTTTCAATTCAATTCACTGATTAATTGTTCTCATTGTCAGGAAATTTCTCCTTAGTTCTAAGTTGCTTCTCTCCTTGATCAGTTTCCACCCATTGCTTCTTCTTTTTTTTTTAATTATATAAAAGTTTTTTATTTTTCACAACAACAAAAAAAACACACATTCTCATCCAACAATTACAATGTGCTGAAGGAGTGTTTACATATCTTCTTGTGTAATCTCAAAATAAACATCTCTTTCATACATATATCTTATATTATCTTTTCTAACATATCTTTTCTTCTAACCAGTGGTAAAATAAATCCCATATTTTATAATATTGCTTATCTTCTTGATCTCTAATTTCAAATGTCAGTTTACTCATCTCTGCATATTCCAGCTAGAATGTGAATATGGAATAGAATAACAGAGTTGGAAGGGACCTTGGAGGTCTTCTAGTCCAACCCCCTGCTTAGGCAGGAAACCCTATACCACTTCAGACAAATGGTTATCTAATCTCTTCTTTAAAAACTTCCAGTGTTGGAGCATTTACAACTTCTGGAGGCAAGTTGTTCCACTGATTAATTGTTTTAACTGTCAGGAAATTTCTCCTCAGTTCTAAGTTGCTTCTCTCCTTGATTAGTTTCCACCCATTGCTTCTTGTTCTACCCTCGGGTGCATTGGAGAATAGTTTGACTCCCTCTTCTTTGTGGCAATCCCTGAGATATTGGAACACTGCTATCATGTCTCCCCTAGTCCTTCTTTTCATTAAACTAGGCATACTGAGTTCCTGCAACCGTTCTTCATATGTTTTAGCCTCCAGTCCCCTAATCATCTTTGTTGCTTTGTTGCTTTTTATTATATAAAAGTTTTTTATTTTTCACAACAACAAAAAAACACATTCTCATCGGGTGCTTTGGAGAATAGCTTGACTCCCTCTTCTTTGTGGCAGCCCCTGAGATATTGGAACACTGCTATCACATTTCCCCTAGTCCTTCTTTTCATTAAACTGGAAATACCCAGTTCCAGCAACCAAGGATAAAATGATAAAATGAGTTACCTTAAGTCTCAATGTATAAGATGCCCTTTTAGCAGTATTTTGCGATCAGGTAGCAATTGTGGCCGGTAGTTCGGGGATCCGGTAGCGATCGCCGAACCACCAGTGACACCCCACCACCTGGGTATTACTTAATAAAACCAGGAAGTAATGTGTTTTTTACATTAGGTCTGCCCGCACATGTGACGCGCGCGTGGGGACTTCCAAGCTGGTAAGGAAGGTAAGTCGATTTCATCCCTGCCTTTCAGAGTTAAGGATGTTCCTGAAATAACTTGTATCTGGCCATGAAAAACAAGAATCTAATATCTAAAAGTCTTGCCTACCAATGCATGGATCCAGACAGTGCATCCCTAATGGACCAACCCTGAACTTATGGAAAAGCAATGTTCCTTATGTCTCAAAAATTCCATGTTATTTAGAAAGAAATAAGATCTGGAAAGTATTACTATGTTGAAAGCATATATTTTTCAATTATTGTGTGTTTATCTTGTCCGTATTTAAATAAGGTCAGATAGATTGGGTTATAATCCTTTTAGAGCTGTATCATGAGTTATTTGTCCCCAATTTCTTCACCTTGACTTATCAGTTGGCTGACCTTATCACATCCTTTCTCAGCAACAAATGGGATACACCTAATCTCTCTCTCTATATAAGCAAAATGTCACTCAATCATCACAAAATCTCCAGAACCGCAAAGCCTACAAAGTTGAAATTTGGCACATATGTTTCTCTTGGCTTCCAGGTGCTCGCTAAGAAAGGATTTTTCAAAATGACCATCAGAACATTAGTATTTCATATACAATATTATATTCACATGCTCTGATGCTAAAGAGTGAGATGTTTTACTCCCCTGGACCATCTGAAAAGAACTCTGTTCCAACTGCCAGTTGCGTTATATTAACACACACTGATGCTAAGAAGTTAGACATTCTATTCCACCTCCCCACCTGAAAAAAACTCTGTTCCAACTGCCAGTTGCCTTATATTAACATGCTCTGATGCTACCCCTTTGCTAAACCAGGCATGGGCATGGCCAGCGCATTACACATCTGGGCCGGGGGCTGGGACATTCTACTCCCCTCCCGCTCTGTTCCAACTGCCAGTTGCCTTATATTAACACGCTCCGATGCTACGGAGTTACACATTCTACATTAAGTTTCAGGCTTTAAGCGACAGTTTATCGAGCCTGGTCACATGGTTTCGTAGTGAAGCATGGGCATCCAGCTAATTATTTATGTCTGTTCCAATAGAAGAGACTGTTTATACCTCCCCTAATCTTGTTGGACTCTGGATAATGAACAATGATAGTTTTCTCTCAGGAGCAAGCATTGACCAACAGCTTGGGGTGCAAGAGAGCCAATGTCGCCAACTCAGCTGGTGAGGTCAGAAATGCCAGAGAGGGAGAGAGATCATTTTCAAATAGTTTGCCAGATAACCCCTTGAGAAGAACCGAAAGTCACCAAGCAAAATAACTGCAATGTTTTCCTTCGCTCATCAAACTGATAAGACAAATGAAATACGGCTCTGGAGTTGTCCTATAAGTCCTTTTACAGGGGTGGAAGAAATCCTGCATATAAGTTTGATAGGAAAAAGATAGGAGTTAAGCTTCCATCAACCTAATAGAACAGTAGCCCCCAACCTTTTGGGCACCCAGGAACTGGTTCCATGGAGGAGAGGTTTTTCTGCAGACCAGAGGAAGAGCTACCTGCATCCCACGGATGGGGCATTGCTGCAGCTCAGTGCTGTTGTGACCCAGGCCCAAGTAGATAGCAGGAAACTCAGTCAGTGTAAAAACAAACAAACTTTATTAGAACAGCTGAGAATTAACTCATTCTCAGCATAGTCCAACTAAATTAAAGCAAATTCCTTTCAACACAATTCCTCAGTCCTATCACCAACCTTGGTCCAATTAGGCAAACTGCCAAAGGCCTTTCTTGGCAAAAGTTCAGAAGACACCGATACAAAACAAATGCAACAAGACAAAGCTATCAACATTGTTTTCTAGCAAAGGGCCCAAATGCCATTGCTGGTCTTTTAAGCCTTAGGGGAGGAGCCAATCATCTCTTGGCCCTACTCCTGAGTCATCATCTTTGTTTGAGCTGCTCTTGCCTTCTGGCAGCTCTTCTCATGTGTGCATTAGGAACAGGCTCCTCCTGTTCCTCTGCCTCACTACTGTCAGGCTCTGGAGGCTCTGGAGTCCGTTCCTCACTCCTTGATGGCCCTGGCCCCATCTCTGCCTCCAACACAGAGCCCTCATCTGGGCCTTCCCCAGTCTCCCGGGCTGGCCCAAGTTCTTCCTCAGCCTCATTGCTATCTGACTCTGTTGCCAGTTCCACAGGCTGCTAGTGGACCACAAGTGCCAGTCCATGGATAGGGGACCGGAGGACCCCGTAACAGAAGATTCTGTGGAGCTGGGGAATAAACAGCTTTTACACTGTGGAGGAAATCATGCAATTCTTAATTATATCAACTGTAAAGCACCTCATCTGAAAATATGAAGGACAAGATCCAACTCAAATTCCTTCTATGCACATCCACACTCTATATACATACCCCCCATATCCCCCTTTCCCTGGAGGAGTTTCTGGGCAGTTATAATTGCCTTTCTCCTAAATCAACCATATTTTAAAATAACATTTACCAACTCTCGGGAATAAAAGCAGACCGTTCACTGAAGGTGCAATGTTATAAAAAGATGTGGAAACAAATGAGTCTAACTGCTCCTTATCTGGAGATACAAAGACGTATGATTCATAGCACTGTTCCAATATTTGAGGGACTGCCACAAAGAAGAGAGGGTCCACCTATTCTCCAAAGCACCTGAAGACAAGACAAAGAACAATGGATGGAAACTAATCAAAGAAAGAGCCAATAAAGAGAAATGTCCTGACAGTGAGAACAATTAGTAGAACATCCTGCCTCCAGAAGTTGTGGATGCTCCAACACTGGAAGTTTTTAAGAAGAAATTGGATAACCATTTGTCTGAAGTGGCATAGGGTTTCCTGCTTAAGCAGAGGGTTGGACTAGAAGGCCTCCAAGGTCACTTCCAATTCTGTTATTCTATTCTGGTAATACAAGTTGAAAAATGAAAAAAGCGATTGGTCTCATTCGAGACAATGACGATGACAGTTAACAACAAAAACATCATCAAAAAAGGACAACAAAGACTGTTCTTTCTGCGCCAACTCAGAAAGCTCAAACTGCCCAAGGAGCTACTGATTCAGTTCTACAGAGGAATTATTGAGTCTGTCATTTGCACCTCTATAACTGTCTGGTTCGGTTCTGCAACCCAATAAGAAAAACACAGACTTCAGAGGATAATTAGAACTGCAGAAAAAATAATTGCTAGCAACCTGCCTTCCATTGAGGACCTGTATCATGTATGTATCCTGATATCCAAGCGAAATGTTGGAGATGTGAGTGTGATGATGCTACATATTTTCATATTTGGTGGACTTGCAAGAAAATTAAGGCCTTTTGGATAAGAATTTGGTGGATTATTCAAAATGTCTTGAAGAAGAAGATAAAGTTCCTGCCGCAATTTTTCCTTTTGGGAATTATAACGGATTGTACAGCGACTGAGACTGGATTGATCTTGAACTTAATAACAGCAGCAAGGCTGCTGATTGGACAATATTGGAAGAAAAAAGAATTACCTACAATAGAAGAATGGATATTGAAAGTTACTAACTTGGCTGAGATGGCAAAAATCTCAGCCTTTTCGAAAGACAATACGCAGGAAAGATATTTAATTGAATGGAAAAAAATGGATTGATTATTTACAAAACAGATACCAGATTAAGAGATATCAGATTGCCTTTGAATAATACATAATACATAAAGTATGTAGCATTCAATACCATCATTCCAGACATTCTTCTAACTAAGCTAAACCAGCTACAGGTACCGGAACAAACTTGTAAGTGGATCACAAGCTTCCTAACAAACAGGAAGCAGCAGGTGAAGCTAAGCAAGATCACATCAAATACCTGTACAATTAGCACAGGGGCCCCCCAAGGCTGTGTGCTCTCCCCACTTCTCTTCTCTCTGTATACCAATGACTGCATCTCCAATGATCCATCTGTTAAGCTACTGAAGTTCGCAGATGACACAACAGTGATTGGTCTCATTCGAGACAATGACGAATCCACATATAGACAAGAGGTCGAACGACTAGCCTTGTGGTGCAACCAAAACAATCTGGAACTGAACACACTCAAAACCGTAGAAATGGTGGTAGACTTTAGGAGAAACCCTTCCATACTTCCACCTCTCACAATACTTGACAACACAGTATCAACAGTAGAAACCTTCAAATTTCTGGGTTCTATCATATCGCAAGATCTCAAATGGACAGCTAACATCAAAACATCATTAAAAAGGACAACAAAGAATGTTCTTTCTGCGCCAACTCAGTAAGCTCAAACTGCCCAAGGAGCTGCTGATCCAATTCTACAGAGGAATTATTGAGTCTGTCATTTGCACCTCTATAACTGTCTGGTTCGGTTCTGCAACCCAACAAGAAAAACACAGACTTCAGAGGATAATTAGAACTGCAGAAAAAATAATTGCTACCAACCTGCCTTCCATTGAGGACCTGTATACTGCACGAATCAAGAAGAGGGCCGTGAAAATATTTGCAGATCCCTCGCATCCTGGACATAAACTGTTTCAACTCCTACCCTCAAAACGACGCTATAGAGCACTGCACACCAGAACAACTAGACACAAGAACAGTTTTTTCCTGAAGGCCATCACTCTGCTAAACAAATAATTCCCTCAACACTGTCAGACTATTTACTGAATCTGCACTACTATTAATCGTCTCATAGTTCCCATCACCAATCTCTTTCCACTTATGACTGTATGACTATAACTTGTTGCTGGCAATCCTTATGATTTATATTGATATATTGACCATCAATTGTGTTGTAAATGTTGTACCTTGATGAACGTATCTTTTCTTTTATGTACACTGAGAGCATATGCACCAAGACAAATTCCTTGTGTGTCCAATCACACTTGGCCAATAAAAATTCTATTCTATTCTATTCTATTTTAGAATGTTATGGGGGAGGTTAGAAAATGAAAAGACTCGGATGAGGCTAATTGGATTAGAAGGGAAAATCTTACTGTGTGTTTGGTCTATGTATAATAATACCTTGTGATTGACCCGGGAAGCCAGGGGTGGGGGAAGGAGGGGAAGGGGTTGTGAGGGGAGGGGAAAAAGGGGGAAAATGTTTTTGTTTTTTAAAACTTTTCAAATAATAAAAAAAAAATCCAAGAAATGTAACCTCAGTTTCACAACTATTGTGAGATACAGGTTTGTGCAGGGGTGGGATTCTACTGGTTCGGACCGGTTCGGGCGAACCAGTAGCTCTGACAATCAGCTGGGAGTGAACCGGTTCGCTCCGACGATCAGGTCAGCCCGCCTGCCCACATGCTTTACTTACCTTGATCTCCTCAGCTGATTGGCTGGGCAGAGCAGATTGCTGCGCCTCAGCTGTGTTACTCCCAAGTTTAGTATTTGTAAAGCTGTCCACGCACATGCAGCATATGTTAGGCATATGCACATACAAAGCGCACGATCACCGAACCGGTTGTTAAACTGGCAGCATCCAAACACGGCGTTTGTGGCATGCCGAGTCTCCACCAAGCCATGATCCTCCTTCTCAGCTTCACTGAGATATTTTTCCGCTTCCAAATCTACAGGTACTAAAGGTAAAGGTAAAGGTTCCCCTTGCACATACGTGCTAGTCATTGCTGACTCTAGGGAGTGGTGCTCATCTCCCTTACAAAGCCCAAGAGCCAGCGCTGTCCAAAGACGTCTCCGTGGTCATGTGGCCGGCATGACTCAATGCCAAAGGCGCACGGAATGCTGTTACCTTCCCACCAAAGGTGGTCCCTATTTTTTCTACTTGCATTCGAACTGCTAGGTTGGCAGAAGCTGGGACAAGTAATGGGAGCTCACCCCGTTACACGGCAGCACTAGGGATTCGAACCGCCGAACTGCTGACCTTTTGATCGACAAGCTCAACGTCCTAGCCCCTGAGTCACCGCGTCCCTCTAGAAGTACTAGGAGTTCTGAATTCTTATGAACTCCTGCTTAATAAGAGCTCTCAATGTGAAGCAAAGAAATAGGCAGCATCCTACATCTTCATTTTCTCCAGGTAGGAGCACTTTAGACTCTTCTGTTTCCATGTGTTTTTATAACATTGCCTCTTCGGTAAACATTGTGCTCTTATTCCCCAGAGAGTTAGCGAATGTTATTTTAAAACATGGCTGATTTAAGAAAAAGGCAATTACGATTTCCAGAAAGTCCACTCTAGGGAACAATTTATTTAAAACAATTTGAAAGTTTGCACACATCATCAGAAAAGATCAAGGAGTTAAGTTTCCAGTGTGAATTAATTCAGAACAATGATTTTATGTCAGAGCTGACTGCCCTACCATTTGGGTTATCTTTGTCCTTCTCCAAATATCTCAATAGAATTTCTGATTTCCACTTGACCAGTCATAATGTCATTCGCCTCTTAAAATCCATGATCTTTCTTCCTCTTTCCCGATTTATTTTTTATGTATCTTTGAAAATTATAAAAGGCATATGGATTAAGCAAACCTAAGTATTTTGCTATCTCATGGAATCTAAATGTATTCTGGATACAATACGTGTTTTTAGGACTCCCAAAGGTGCATTTTCAAGAGGCAATTGAAATTGGGCACAATGGAGCAGACATGATAAACTTGGGTAGATCTGCCATATCTCAGAGGCTGCCACAAAGAAGAGGGAGTTGCAGGAACTCGGTATGTCCAGTTTAATGAAAAGAAGGACCAGGGGAGACATGATAGCAGTGTTCCAATATCTCAGGGCTGCCACAAAGAAGAGGGAGTCAAGCTATTCTCCAAAGCACCTGAGGGTAGAACAAGAAGTAATGGATGGAAACTAAACAAGGAGAGAAGCAACTTAGAACTAAGGAGAAATTTTCTGACAGTTAGAACAATTAATCAGTGGAACAACTTGCCTCCAGAAGTTGTAAAATGCTCCAACACTGGAAATTTTTAAGAAAATGTTGGATAACCATTTGTCTGAAGTGTTGTAGGGTTTCCTGCCTGGGCAGGGGGTTGGACTAGAATAGTGGTCACCAACTGGTGGTCCGTGAGAAAATTTTGGTGGTCCGCAGAAAAATTATTTGCATTTTTTATATTGCACTAAATTAGGGGTCCTCAAACTACGGCTCCTAGGCTGGATTCATGCAATGAACGTGTTGCTGCAGAGAGTCTCCCTGTTCTGTTTTCCCTGCAACACTCCCAAGAAAAAGTCAGTCAAAGGCCTTTTGCCAACAGTTTATTTACACTTGGCCAGGTTCCTTTTGGCACAGAAATGTTCTGGCCACATTCACCCACACACCTGCCAAAATCTCTGAAACCGTCTGTTACCGAGGTAACCAGGAAATTACAGATAAAGCAAAAGTCACTCACAAAGAGATTCTTCCATCCATGAAACAGATTGCCCGCGAAATTCGCAGCTTTGTCCAACACAAAGAGCCACAAAGCTCCTCCTCCTGCTTTTATCCCCTGTGGGTGTCGCTCCGTGACTCAGCACTCCCTGGGCCTGCCCCACCTTTTCCTCTGCTGCGCGCGCCAATCACATCTTCGCAGTCTCGCATTGAGCCAAGATTATTTTTGGGGCATTGCCAAATTGGAAGAAGGCCCGGGGGAATCAGGCTTGCCAGCTCCTCCTCCTCACTCCCTGATTCATCCTCCTCCAGGAGGCCAAGTCCGGGGGCCTGGGTCACAACACTCCCCCTTCTGGGCCTTTTTGTGTGGGTTGAAGGGGGGCAGAAATTCTGACGGGGTCTGCTTCAGCCTCCTGGTGTGAGGCTTTGGGCATAGGCTGGGGGAAGCGCTGCTGGTGGTGAAGAGCCAGAGGGCCTTGTTCCAGTGAGACTGCATCATGGCCTGGAACTGGCTGACCATCACAGCCCGCTGAGCCTTCAGGCGCCGGTACCTGGTCTTGCACTCACGCAGGTCTTCCCTCTGCTTGGAAAGTCTATGCTCCTAGTCCTCAGTTCTTGGTCAGATCCAATTTGAACTGAGCTGTTTTGCCAACTCTTTCTCAGGGTGCTACTTAGCTCCAATAACTGCTTTCTGTTGGGGCCCTAAGGAGCCCTGGTGGGGAGGCGAGGATTGGCTGGCAGGGGAGGGGTGAGTAGAGGCTGGCGAGGTGCCCCTTGATGTGAGTGACATCGAGTTGGCCACACCCACCTAGTCACATGGCCACCTAGCCATGCCCACCCAGCTGGTCATTAAAGGTAAAGGTTTCCCTCGCACACATGTGCTAGTCGTTGCCGACTCTAGGGGGCGGTGCTCATCTCCGTTTCAAAGCCGAAGAGCCAGCACTGTCTGAAGACGTCTCCATGGTCATGTGGCTGGCATGAATCAACACCAAAGGTGCACGGAACGCTGTCACCTTCTCACCAAAGGTGGTCCCTATTTTTCTACTTGCATTTTTACGTGCTTTCGAAACTGCTAGGTTGGCAGAAGCTGGGACAAGTAACAGGAGCTCACCCCATTACATGGCAGCACTAGGGATTTAAACTGCTGAGCTGCCGACCTTTTGATCGACAAGCTCAAGGTCCTAGCCCCTGAGCCACCGTGTCCCTTCAGCTGGTCATTACGCAGATCATATTAGTGGTCCACGAGATTTAAAATTATGAATATAGGGGTCCCTGAAGTCCGAAAGGTTGGTGACCCCTGGACTAGAAGACCTCCAAGGTCCCTTCCAACTCTGTTATTATTATTTATCAACTCTCTCAAAACTTTATTAAAGTTTTATTAAACTACGTTTTATTAAAACTTAGTTGCTTAGTAATTCTTCTTTTACCGTCTTATTTTTTCCCCTGTATGTGGAGATCTATTCACACAGGTCTTGTAGGAGACATTGTGGAATGTCAGACAGTAGTGCAGGAAAAGTCTAATGAGACATGGTGGAGAAGATGATTTGATGGATTTATTTATTTATTTATTTGTCAAACACAACAGTATATATAAGTATAAGCATGCAATAACCATACGAATTGGATACAGCCAAAGTGAACATTACGACAGGAATGGTAGACACGCTAGTGCTCTTATGCACGCCCCTTATGGACCTCTTAGGAATGGGGTGAGGTCAACAGTAGACAGTTTTTGGTTAAAGCTTTGGGGATTTTGGGAAGAGACCACAGAGTCAGGTAGTGCATTCCAGGCATTAACAACTCTGTTACTGAAGTCATATTTTCTACAATCAAGATCGGAGCAGTTCACTTTAAGTTTAAATCTATTGTGTACTCGTGTATTGTTGCGATTGAAGCTGAAGTAGTCTTCGACAAGAAGGACATTGTAGCAGATGATTTTATGAGTTATACTCAGAAAATATAATGAAAAAAATATAATGAAAATATAATAAGAAAATATAATGAAGAAAATATGAATGAAGTGTGGGTTCCAGACAGGCGAGCCGAATTCGAGAATTATTCTTCTTCTGTGTCAAAGAAAACAGTGCTCAGAGAAGCTGGCTGAAAAAGAACTTTGTCAATAACTATTTTCAAGGTGTGGTTGGATGAGAACCTCTCTAGGAGAAGAACAAAGCAACACCTGATGGGAATGGTTGCTCTGTAAACTTTAGGCTTTCTACTGCATTGCTTACATCTCAGGTGCTTTCCTGGGCATCTGCTCACTAGACTAGACTAGACTAGACTAGACTAGACTAGACTAGACTAGAATAGAATAGAATAGACTAGAATAGAATAGAATAGAATAGAATTCTTTATTGGCCAAGTGTGATTGGACACACAAGGAATTTGTCTTTGGTGCATATGCTCTCAGTGTACATAAAAGAAAAGATACCTTCATCAAGATTCATAAAGTGCAACACTTAATGATAGTCATAGGGTACAAATAAGCAATCAGGAAACAATTCTATCAATATCAATATAAATCGTAAGGATACAGGCAACAAAGTTACAGTCATGCAGCCATAAGTGGAAGGAGATGGGTGATGGGAACGATGAGAAGATTAATAGTAGTGCAGATTTATTTTATTTTATTTATTTTATTTATTTTATTAAATTTTTATACCGCCCTTCTCCTGAAGGACTCAGGGCGGTGTACAGCCAGAATAAAAACAAAATATATACAATTTAAAACAACATTTAAAAAGAGCAAATTTTAAAGGCTGATTATTAAAATTTAGATTTAAAAATTTAAAAATATTAAGAATACCCAATTTAAAATTCAACACAAATTATGCCAATCCCGCTTTAATAAATAGATATGTTTTGAGCTCACGACGGAAGGTCCGAAGATCAGGCACTTGACGCAGGCCAGGGGGAAGTTCGTTCCAGAGCGTCACTGCCCCCACAGAGAAGGCCCTACTCCTGGGGGCCGCCAGCCGACACTGTTTGGCGGACAGCACCCTGAGAAGACCCTCTCTGTGAGAGCGTATGGGTCGGTGGGAGGCAAAGGGTAACAGCAGGCGGTCTCGTAAGTACCCGGGTCCTAAGCCATGGAGCGCTTTAAAGATAGTTACCAAAATAACTATTTATTTAATAAATAGTTTGAGAGTGTTGAGGGAATTATTTGTTTAGCAGAGTGATGGCCTTCGGGAAAAAACTGTTCTTGTGTCTAGTTGTTCTGGTGTGCAGTGCCCTGTAGTGTCGTTTTGAGGGTAAGAGTTGAAACAATTTATGTCAGTATAACTCATCCCCAAATTTCTCATGAGCTCCTTGTGGCTTTCTATGGAACTTGCCCAACTATATTCATTCTTTAAGAGTGGTCAGTAGAAATGTCTAGTAGACCCATAAAACACATTTCCATCCTGAGATAATGGTGTAAACTTAACAAAAGAAAAAAAAAACCAAGAAAGTCCAGTTGCCTCCTGAAAAAGCACCTTTGGGACAACCATGACCTGGGTGACTGAGAATCTCTATAGACTTTCAGCTATACAATTTGGGCTGAACACCCTTTGAATGATGTGGGAGTAGAAATGGATTTCCAGAGAAAAAATGGGCAGACTACAGGGACCATTCCCACTACTCAGGTGACCCTGAGGACACAGATAAACCTCCAAGTGCTTCAACGACCCTCCAAAAAGGATGCAAAGGACCAGCTGTCTGCACGGAATATAAATCCTTCCATTACACTCTTTCCTGTCAGAGCTGAAGAAGCTTCTTGGATGAGAAGTGAAATGTCTTCAAAAGAAAAAAAAAAAGGAAAATCCCGTTGCCTCCTGAAAAAACAAAAACAAAAACCCACCTTTGGGACAACCATGACCTGGATGACTGAGAATCTCCCTAGACCAGGGGTTCTCAACCTGTGGGTCGCGACCCCGTTGGGGGTCAAATGATAATTTGTCAGGGGTCGCCTAAGACCATCAGAAATATGGGAAGTATACTTGCGAGTCAAAGAATCGCGCTCCAATGGTTGACTCCACAAGCAATCACTCCCAATTGCTAGCCTAATCTGGGTTCAGGCATGATAAACTTAACAGGGGAGGAGTCTCCACTTTAATGCCTCCGTCCTCAAGGCAATCGCAAGCAGTTCAGATCGCTAGCCAATATGGCTTCAGGCGCGATAAATTCAAAAAAACAGTTTGCCGCTTTTTCCCCCCTTCTGCGCGCTGAGATCGCTGCGAAAATAATTTTACGGTTGGGGGTCGCCACATCGTGGGGAATTGTATTAAAGGGGTCGCAGCACTATAAAGGTTGAGAACCACTGCCCTAGAACTTTAAACTTGACAATGCACCATATCTCTTTTTAAAACATAAAGGTAGACATACTTATTGTCTATTCTGGATTCCCACTACAGAGTTTCACCAGAGCAGTTTTCATTTCCTTGTTCCTAAGTGTGTATATCACAGGGTTCAAGAAAGGGGTGATGGTGGTGTAGAACATGCTTACCACACTATCCATGGAGTCCTGAGAAGCTGGCCTCATATAACGGTAAAACACAGGCAGGTAGTATATGAACACCACGGTAAGATGAGCAGTGCAGGTAGAGAAGGCTCTGTGCCGACCTTCACTGCTACTGATCTTCAAAATGGCTGTGATGATGTAAGCATAAGAGGCTAGGATGAGGAGAAAGCAGGTCATTGTAATAAAACCCATGTCAATGATGATCATCAATTCACTGAATTCTACATCAACACAAGCCAGCTTTAGGATGGATGGAACATCACAGAAGACATAGTCAATATAGTTGTTCTCCCCATAAGGCAAATGAAAGGTGAGCGACGTCAGAAATGCAGAGTTGAGGCCGCCTCCAATTATGGTACCCAAAGAGAGCATGAGACAGGCTTTCCAAGTCATGAGGTTGGTATAATGGAGCGGTTTACAAATGGCCAAGAAGCGGTCGTAAGCCATCAAGGTGTAAAGAAAAGATTCTGCACATCCAACAGAGTTCAGAAAGAAAACCTGTGTAACGCAAGAGGCAAAGGAAATGATTTTCCCTCGGGAACTGAACCCTGCAATAACTTTGGGGACCACCACAGCTGAGAAGGCCATGTCCAGGATGGAGAGATGACAGAGGAACCAATACATGGGCTTGTGCAGTTGAAGGTCAGAGATCACCACCAAGATAATTAGAGAATTTCCAGAAAGGGTGAGGGCAAACATGATGGAGAAGAATAGCTGCAAGGGTAACTTGAACCCTCGTGGATATGGAAATCCAGAAAGGATAAAGTCATGTGGGGCCGATTGATTTGGACATTCCATGTGTCTGTTATTCTTATATATATATTTGAAGTCTTTGCTGAATGAGCTACACTAAGAGGCAAGTTGTCTGGAGATCTACACAGTGGCTAAGTGGCTAAGACGCTGAGCTTGTCGATCAGAAGGTCAGCAGTTCAGCAGTTTGAATCCCTAGCGCCACATAATGGGGGGTGAGCTCCCGCTCCTTGTCCCAGCTTCTGCCAACTTAGCAGTTTGAAAGCCCGTAAAAAATGCAAGTAGAAAAATAGGGACCACGTTTGGCGGGAAGGTATTAGCACTCCATGTGCCTGAGTCATGCCGGCCACATGACCATGGAGACGTCTTCAGACAGCGCTGGTTCTTCAGGTTAGAAACAAAGATGAGCACCGCCCCCTAGAGTCAGGAACGACTAGCACGCATTTGCGGGGGAACTTTTACCTTTAGATACCCTGACAGCTTCTATGCGTTTTGTAGGAGTTGAATTCGCTTACTCTGCTGTGTTTTTCTTCCCCCAGATCTTCAGAACAATGTTACATCCTCCTCCTTCTGTCATACGTCAAGGGACCATGACATAAAATACATTTTTAAAGAAATATTAGATCAACATTCAGTGTGGTGAAGAAAGACCTATTGTTTTTAGTTTTTATTTCATATTTATCATCTATCTACCAAAATTGTGAGCAGTCCCTTACACTAAGAAAGGGATGCGTCTAGCAAAGTATCTTGAAGTGAAACTTATTTAGCAAATTCCCTCTAGCACTCCTGAATATATATATACAAATTTGAAAAGTATCTGGCCCTCACAAATGACTTTGGAAAAGTACAGAGATCCTGACTATTACTATTGACTTTGTGGTCTCTTCTCATAATCCTAAAAGCTTTAACCAAAAACTTTCTACTATTGACCTCACCCCATTCCTAAGAGGACCATAAGGGGCGTGCATAAGCGCATAAAGGTGCCTACCGTTCCTGTCCTACTGTTTTTCTTTTCTTCTTCCTATATATATATGCTTATACCTCCTAATATTTACTCATATATGTGTTTATATACTATATAATCTTTTTTGTATGATACCTGACAAAATAAATAAATAAATAAATAAATATTTGCCTTACCATAATGCTATCTTTTTCTACTAGATATGTGTCTTCTGCAGAAGACACAAATAAGCGATATTCCATCATTACAATCATAAATTACAACGATCAGTCATGGGTCATAACACGTTGCATTCAGTCGGTGGTTTCTGATTTTTAGCTTTATAACATGCCATTCAATTGCTCTTTATTGCAATTCGTGAAAAGCAGACTGCATTGTTTTCTTTTTCAGTTGTAGCCAGGAGATCTTCAACCCGATTGAGAAGATCTTAAGGTTACTTTCCAAAAGGATAGCGGAGAGAATGAGTTTGCACGAATAGCAAAATAAGACGTCACAAATTCCGAAAATGTGATCAGCTGTTATGAATTGTTGGCTTGTTGTAAGCTTTTGTGTTCTAGTTTTGTAAGCTATTCCGACTCTCGTTGATTCCTTCTTAATTCAGATAGGAGATGCAGTATGTTATGGAGATATTATAGATTTTTTTTCAAGATATGGACTCTTTGTTTGAAATGGAGAAGTTGATGTTCATGTATCCTGCTGCATCCTTTTAGCAAGATTTCTATATTTCTGCCATGATATCTTTTAAATGTTGTGTGTTTATTGAACACAATGTCTTCATTACCTAGCACTCGGGAAAGGAAGGCCATTGAGTGTTCCACCAAATTCCATTGAGTATTATTTTAGAATATGGCTGATTTAGGAGAAAGGCAATTATGATCTCCAGAAATTCAACTGGGGCACAATTATTTTCAACAATAGATTAGGTTGAAAGTTCAGATGTATAATAATTCAAGAGAACAATTAGCTATTGAGTTAAGACTCTATTGTTTCCAAAGGGAAGTCATTCAGAATAATTCTTTAACCCCATAGCAATCTGAGTGTTTTATGGCAGTTTTGTTCAAAGCTGTCAATTATTTCCAATTTTCAGCAAAACCGGCCTCATTCTGAATTATGACTTTAATTACTTTAATATTCACTTAACAACCACTGCAAAAAGGTTGTAAAAAGGAATCGGTCATCTGACTGACCTGATTTGTGACCATTTTGACATACAGGTACTCCTCGACGTACGAGCACAGCCGAGCCCAAAGTTTCTGTTGTTAAGTGAGACATTCATTAAGTGAATTTTGCTTCATTTTACGACCTTTCTTGCCTCAGTTGTTAAGTGAATCACTGCAGTTGATAAGTAAGTAACCCTGTTGTTAAGGGAATCCGGCTTCCCCATGGACTTTGCTTGTCAGAAGGTCGCAAAAGGGTATCACGTGATCTTGGGACACAGCGACGGGTCGTAACTATGAACCAGTTGCCATGCACCTGAATTTTGATCACATGATCATGTGATCAAAGGTCGTAACTCTGAACAACGGTCATAAGTCACTTTTTTCAGTGCCATTGTAACTTTAAATGGTCACTAAACGAACTGTCATAAGTCTTGGACCACCTGTACAGTAGGTCCAAAATTGGCAGTTGCCATGACGGTTGTACATCGAGGGCTACCTGTAGTTAGTTGCGGTAAAATCTGATGCTAAACTACCATCAATAAACCATTATGCCCCGGAACACATCCCTTTACAAGGAAATCTGTGTTTCTTAAATGTTTCCAATACGATGGGAAAACAAATTTTAAAAAATATCTTAGAAATGTGCCACGTTTATCTGCAAAAAGCTGATATGTTTTTCAAGCATCAAATCGTGAAGTTTCTTCACCCCTAAAAATATGCATCACAAATCTACCCCTCCATCCAAACTATCGTAGTAAGGGTGCCTTCAAAATAATTGCTACCAACTTGCCTTCCATTGAGGACCTGTATACTGCACAAATCAAGAAGAGGGCCGTGAAAATATTTGCAGATCCCTCGCATCCAGGACATAAACTGTTTCAACTCCTACCCTCAAAACGACGCTATAGAGCACTGCACACCAGAACAACTAGACACAAGAACAGTTTTTTCCCGAAGGCCATCACTCTGCTAAACAAATAATTCCCTCAACACTGTCAGACTATTTACTGAATCTGCACTACTATTAATCGTCTCATTGTTCCCATCACCAATCTCTTTCCACTTATGACTGTATGACTATAACTTGTTGCTGGCAATCCTTATGATTTATATTGATATATTGATCATCAATTGTGTTGTAAATGTTGTACCTTGATGAAGGTATCTTTTCTTTTATGTACACTGAGAGCATATGCACCAAGACAAATTCCTTGTGTGTCCAATCACACTTGGCCAATAAAATTCTATTCTATTCTATTCTATTCTATTCTAATGACTGCCTGGGTGTCCAAATAACAGAGCTGGAAGGGACTTTGGAGGTCTTCTACTCCAATTCCTTGCTCAGGAACTCTGCTATTTTACTCCTCAGAAAATCCTATATCAGGGGTGTCAATCTCAATTTCATTGAGGGCTGCATCAGGACTGCAGTTGACCTTAGGGGAGGCCAGGGGGGCGTGGCCCACTGGATGGTGTGGGAAGTTGGGTGGCTGCAGCCAACTCGACGCTGCTCTCCAAACTGCTGGCATGTTTCCTTTTTGCATTGGGTAGACCAGGGCGACGTGACACGGGCTGGCCCCTTAAATTTTCTAGGATGGCACCCGGGCCGGATCCGACCACATCGCAGGCCAGATGTGGCCCACGGGCCTTGCGTTGGACACCCCTGCTCTATACCGTTTCAGTAAAATGGTTGTCCAATCTCTTCTAATAAATTCCGACGGAGGGTTCGGCAATGACCGAGGCAATACAGAGGTTCGACAGCTAACTTTTATTGATCGTGTGCAACTGCACAGCAACTGTCAACAACAGAAAAGTTCAAAGTTCAATTTCAAAGTTAAAGCTTGATCAAGAACATCAGATTAAGATGATCCAGTACAGGGGTCCCCAACCTTTCAGACCTCAGGGACCACCAAATTCATAATTTTAAATCCCGTGGACCACTAATATGATCTGCCTAATGACCGGCTAGGTGGGTGTGGCTAGGTGGTCATGTAACTGGGTGGGTATGGCCAACTCAAAATCACTCACCTCGCCAGCCTCTACTCGCCCCTCCCCTCTCAGCCCCTCCTCGCCTCCCCGCTCCTTAGGACCCCAATAGGAAGCAGTTGTTGGAGCTAAGCAGCCACCGTGAGAAAGAGTTGGCAAAATAGCTCAGTTCAAATTGGATCTGACAGAGGAGGCTCAACAGAGGCACCTCACTGACGACTCAGAGCATAGGCTTTCCAAGCAGAGGGAAGACCTGTGGGAGTGCGGGAAGGCCAGGTACCAGTGCCTGGAGGGTCAGTGGGCTGAGATGGTCAGCCAGTTCCAGCCCATGATGCAGTCCCATTGGAACAAGGCCCTCCGGCTCTTCACCACCAGCGGCAATTCCCTCCAGCCTTCACCCAAAGCCCCACACCAGGAGGCTGAAGCAGACCCCAAGTCGGAATTTCTGCCCCCTCGACCAACACAAAAAGACCCCAAAGGGGGAGACTCTCTGCAGCAACACAAATGTTCATTGCATGTATCCATCCCAGGGGCTGTAGTTCGAGGACTCCCAATTTAGTGCAATATAAAAAATGCAAATAATTTTTCTGGGGACCACCAAAATGTCACTGTGGACCACCAGTGGTCCACGGACCACCAGTTGGTGACCGCTGATCCAGTATATGGGAGGCAATAAATAGGCAATGCAGTTGAGAAGGGAGAATTGAATTAGAGAGAAATTGCTAAATTTAAGTCAATTAAGAAGGAAATCAGAATGGAGGGGATACGTTAAACTTGGGAAGATCTTGCTCAAGTAAAGTTCATTTGGAAAAACCAATCTTGAATTCATTCCTGCCTTGGGCAAGTGATGTCCTTATGAAATTCAGTAACTCACCACAGGAGAGAACTGCACACAGATCTCCACAGTTCTTGATAAGAACACAAGAGAAAACATCAAAAGTCTTTGCTTTGAAAAGTGTGGAGTTTATTGCCAGTATATTATAGCCAATGAACAAGGTTTCCTGATTAATGTCTCTGCTGTATTTGTAGAAAGAACACAATATCTGCAAATCTAACTATGGAATGTTCTATTTCTCAGGTTTAGTGAATAAAGTCACAAAAGATCAATATTTATATAAATTAAAGCATCCGAGTTATCAGACTTATTCCTAAACTGTGGGAGAAGCACACATAAAGAGATTAAGAAATGATTAAGTGCATTTCAAAAAAAAAAAAAAGTACAGTCATGTATAACCTCTTCAATAGCTCTTCTGTTGTAAAAATCATTTGCTAAATAATTCTTGTTTTTCCCTTTGCTTCTTTTTTTAAAATGTTGGGATCTCTTCAGAAATCCTTGTAGGAGACAGCGGAACCCCAACCAGCACTCTAGGACAGTGGTCACCATGGTGGTCTGCGAGAAAAATTTGGTGGTCCGCAGAAAAATTATTTGCATTTTTTATATTGCACTAAATCAGGGGTCCTCAAACTACAGCCCTGGGACAGATATATGCAATGAACATTTGTATTGCTGCAGGACTTTTTGTGTGGGTTGGATGGGGGCAGAAATTCTGATTTGGGGTCTGCTTCAGCCTCCTGGTGTAGGGCTTTGGGTGAAGGCTGGAGGGAAGAGCTGCTTGTGGCGAAGAGCCGGAGGGCCTCGTTCCAGTGGGACTGCCTCATGGCCTAGAACTGGCTAACCATCTCAGCCTGCTGAGCCTCCAGGCGCCAGCACCTGGCCTTGCACTCCTGCAGGTCTTCCCTCTGCTTGGAAAGCCTATGCGCATAGTCCTCAATGAGGTGCTTCTGCTGAGCCTCCTTCTCAGTCAGATCCAATTTGAACTGAGCTGTTTTGCCAACTCTTTCTCATGGTGGCTGCTTAGCTCCAACAACTGCTTCCTGTTGGGGCCCTAAGGAGCCCGGGCGGGGAAGCGATGAGTGGCTGGGAGGGGAGGGGCGAGTAGAGGCCAGTGAGGCACCCCTCACCATGAGTGACAACAAGTTGGACATTGAGTTGGCCACACCCACCCAGCCGGTCATTAGGCAAGTCATATTGGTGGTCCGTGGGATTTAAAATTATGAATTTAGTGGTCCCTGAGGTCTGGGGACCCCTGCTCTAGGAAGAAGTTGGAATATCACATCTCCTAAAAAGACATGGGTGGAAAGAATATTTGGTGGAGTTCATCACCCAACTATCAGCTTTGGAAGCCATATTAGACTGGAAGCTTCCGTGCTGCCACTTTCTCACGTGTGGGAAAGTAGGAGGGGGGGATTTAGTAGAGGGGTTGTCTTTAGACATAATAGCATTCTTCCTGTCAGTCAAGGTCAGGTCGATCCTGCATCTGGAGTGGTCGGAGTGCTGTCTCGAGATGGGACGGTTGGTGATTGGAGCATGTGATCAAATGAGGAGTGAGGGGATGGTTTTGAGGGTTTTGATTTACTGAGGGAAAACCTGAACCTCTCAGATTCGGGTTTCCCCAGATGTGCCAGTTTACCTATTCTAGTAAACAGAACTTTGAAAAATGCTTGCTTCAGAGTTTTACTTGGAGTTGAGTTTTTTTCCTGGAACGCTGACACCTCTTCTATATCGAAGAGACCAGAACAAAGTGAGGTTGGCTGAAGAAGGACATTGTGAACTTCAAACTCTGTTTGGATTAGGACCTCTCTTGGAGAAAACCTAGGCAGCAGCTGACGGGAATCTTCGAAGACCTCAGGTTTCCTTCAGGTTGTTTGTATCTCAGATACTTTACTGAGCATCTGTTTAGTCTTCCTCTTGAAACCACATGCAGCTAGGAAGACCATTGGCCCTACTTCTGATTCCACTTCTTAACGCCTCTAAGCAAGTCAGCACCCCACCTGCCTGAGTTAAGAATGAAGTGATTGCATTCAACAGACTGGGTTATTGGAACAAACCTGTTCATCCCCACATGTCTAATCAATCAAGCCATAAAATAACTTATATGATCATGCTGGAATCAGGACATCAATTTGAGTGTTGACCATACTACTTTTTTAAACTATAAAATTGCCTTGGGTATAACCGAAGGTGCTTTTTCAAGAGGCAACTGAAGTTTTTCTGGTTTTTCTTTGAAGACGTTTCGCTTCTCATCCAAGAAGCTTTTTGTCTTGGGTATAGTTCCCGCTATCTACTCTGGAGTCACCACCCAGTTTTCACTAGAGCGGTCTTAATGTCCTTGTTCCTAAGTGTGTATATCACAGGGTTCAACAAAGGGGTGATGGTGGTGTAGAACACACTTACCACACTATCAACAGAGTTCTGAGAACCTAGCCTCATATAATGATAAAATACAGGCAGATAATATATGCACACCACCGTAAGATGGGCAGAGCAAGTGGAGAAGGCTCTCTGCCGTCCTTCGCTGCTACTGATCTTCAAAATGGCTGTGAAGATGTAAGCATAAGAGGCTAAGATGAGGAGAAAACAGGTCATCGTTATAAAGCTCACATCAACGATGCTCATCAACTCATTAAATTGTACGTCAACACAAGACAGCTTCAGCATTGCAGGAATGTCACAAAAGACATAGTCAACATAGTTGTCCTCTCCATAAGGCAAATGGAAGGTGAGAGTTGTCAGAAGTGCAGAATTGAGGCCGCCTCCAATTACGGTACCCAAGGAGAGGGAGAGGCAGGCTTTCCAGCTCATGAGGTTGGTATAATGGAGAGGTTTACAAATGGCCAAGAATCGGTCATAAGCCATCAAGGTGTAAAGGAAACATTCTGCACACCCGATGAAATGAAAGAAGAAGAGCTGAGACACACATCCTCCGAAAGAGATAACTTTTCCACCCGGAGTGAATCCTGCCATAACTTTGGGGACCACCACGGCTGAGAAGGCCATGTCCAGGATGGAGAGATGACACAGGAACCAGTACATGGGCTTGTGCAGTTGAAGGTCGGAGATCACCACCCCGATGATCAAGACATTTCCAGAAAGAGTCAAGATGAACACAACTGAGAAGAAGAGAAGCAGGGGGAACTTTAGTTCTTCTGGATATGGAAATCCCGAGAGGATAAATTTGTATGGTGCTGTTTGATTCAGACACTCCATCAATCTATTTATTGAATGCATAAAAATTCTTAGCCATCACTACAGAAACATCTAACACCACTACACATTCAGCTATTGATAACATTTCCCCAATAACCATCCTACAGAGTGGAGTATCTTCTTCAGGTCATGGGTAACTATTGGTATCAATTATCAATACTATTGGTATCAATTATCAATTAACAATTATCAATCAGATAATTGCCTTACTAAAACGTGGTCCAACAATTTTGGTAGAATTATTTTGAAGTAAGTCCTCTATTGTACCCTTGAGTGTGTTACATGGTTCTTCTTGGAAGTTCCCACTTGGTAAGATAAATTTTATATCGGCAATATTTTTCCCCCTGATATCCTGTACAGCCAGTTACACGTTATAAGTATGAAACAGAACCATTTCAACTGTTATTCAAAATCTGAAAATCCTTTTTTGAAAAGGTTGAAGATATATAAGAAGAGAGTGAGTATTTCTGATATTTTTGTTCAATTATAAAAAGGAAGAGATGGATCAATTCTTCTTGGCTTATAAGTTTTGTAAGCCACCATTTAGACCATGTCTAATAAATGTCATAAAATATGTCTAATAAATCAAATTGCAGAAGTGAATAAGAACTAACCAAGTCCCATCTTCTCCAAGTCTCCTTTTATTTCAATTATTAAATATCTTGGAGGCAATAGTGAATCTCATGAGTAGCTTCAAATGGACCAACGTTGGATTTCTGGAGGTGAATATTGTCTTCACTGTCCCATCCTTTTGCCTACAACCTGAGAAGAATGCAAAGAGAATGAATTCTTTCTTTGCTGGAAATTTGTCTTAACATTTTCTCAATATTTTCTTTTATTGAAGGAGAGCAGGGGCAATTCTGTGATAGTTCTTTTCTACTGTTTTTTCCCGAAAATAAGACCCTGTCTTATATTTTTTTGAACCCTGAAATAAGCGCTTGGCCTTATTTTCGGGGAGGTCTTATTATTTTGGGGAGCCTGGAGGAAGACAGGTAACCATCTTACCTGATTTCTAACTCTGTCTCCGGAACTCTAACCAGAGGAAATGGCGGGGACTGGCTGCGCATGCATTTAAATATTTTCGGGGAGGGCTTATTTTGGGGGGGGGGAGGGCTTATTTTCAGGGAAACACAGTAGTTAGATGTAGTTATTTCAGTCTCAGAACTCACTATCTATAAAGATGGCAGAACTATAGGTTTGATGTGGGGACTTGATTTGGGGTTTATTAGAAGTGGGGGGAAAAATAGAGGATCACAAAATCCTGTAAAATAAAAAATGGCAGGGTCATTTCTTAATAATGCAACTGCCAATATAGTGAACAACACAGCATCTTGAGCCACGGTGGTACAGTGGTTAGAGTGCGGTACTGGAGGCTACTTCTGCTGACTGCCGTCTGCCTGCAAATTGACAGTTCAAATCTCACCAGGCTCAAGGTTGACTCAGCCTTCCATCCTTCCGAGGTGGGTAAAATGAGGACCCAGACTGTTGGGGGCAATAGGCTGACTCTGTAAACCACTTAGAGAGGGCTGTAAAGGCACTGCAAAGCGGTATATAAGTCTAAGTGCTATTGCTATGGCTATCGTCACTTTTGGTCATCAAGCTGATAGCTTTTCCTCAAATACAGGAAAAAAAGAAGAAACCGGCGGAAGTGCTTAATTCCCTTCACACACACTCACACAACTCTTTTCCGTGGTCTTCGCCGTCCTCTTGATCTAGGCAGTAAACCATTTCTATAGTTTTTGCTGTAACTTCATAGATTTGTGGGATAAACTGAAGAAAAACGTTTCAAATCATCTACAACAACCTTTCAGATCATCAAATCATCTAATAGATAAATCATATGTAATCCATACAATTTAATAAACATCTCTGTTAGGTTTGCTACAGATTTTCTACCGCAGTTACCTGGAAGGCAATGTTGGTAGAATTTTTGAAACTAGCACTCATATCATTTCCTTGATCACTTCAGATAATAACTTCAATGTTGTTTTTTGCATGGAAGATGAGGGGAGTCTGCTCAGAGTAGATCTGTCTCTTCATGTCTATTAATGTCATTCCAACTGCCCCAAACATATCTTCCTCCAGACTGTGAATGCCAATGAAATTTTTTTTTTTTTGCCGAGAGTCGTTTTAACCAAAAGAAGCCAAAGAATTGCCCTCAACTGATGTGTGGTAGAAGCTTGTGGAGAACCAAGACTTTCAAATTAGGTTTCTTTGCACATTTATTGGGAACTCCTGATTTGCACTGAGATGTTCTATCAAGAGACACAGTCGTTTCTGACACATCAGAACATGATTTTGCTCTGAGAACTTCCCTCCATATCTTTATCTTCTGTGAATCCCAAGCGTCCTCTCTTCTCATTCCTCAGAGTGAGAACCAAGGGGCTTTTCTCCTCAGTGAACAGCCAATTATGGGTGCCAGAAATTCCTTGGAGAAATTAATTTGCAATCAAGGCCTGGGGTCCAAATTTCATCCCTATTAAAACCAAGGAGACCAATTAGTCGTGACTTAATTGCGTTGCATTGCGTTGATGTTTTATAGAGCAAAAGTATTCGAATTTGTGGACCTTTTTGATCCAAAAGTAATTAATACCTGGGGAAGAATTACTGTTTATAACAATTGTGGGTATTCTCTTTTTAATCCGGTTTTATTTTGGAGACTGTTTTATGTGGAAAGGAACCTCGCCATATATGAAGAGGGGCATCTGAGTCATTGCTAGGTTTGCTGTTAGGTCAGGGGTGTTAAATTCAATGCCCGTGGGCTGGATCTCCCCCGTGATGTGGTCGGATCTGGCGGGCGGGGTTAACCTGGAAAATGTAAGGGGCCGCCCTGCATCGCTTCAGCTTGGTCTACCCACATCACTTCGTCCCAGTCTACCTCGTGTCACTTAGGCCTGTTCTACCCAATGCGAAGAGGAAGCATCGGGCCAGCATGGCTTCGGCCGGTCTACCCAGTGTGAAGAGGAAATATTGGGGCAGCGTGGCTTCGGCCTGGTCTACCCAATGCAAAGAGGAAACATTGGGCCAGCGTGGCTTTGGCGTGGTCTACCCAGTGTGAAGAGAAAACACCAGGCCAGCAAGGCGTCGGCCTGATCTACCCAGTGCGAAGAGGAAATATGGGCCAGCATGGTTTTGGCCTAGTCTACCCACTGTGAAGAGGAAACATGGGGCCAGCAAGGCTTTGGCCTGGTCTACCCAGTGTGAAGAGGAAACAATGGGCCAGCATGGCTTTGGCCTGGTCTACCCAGTGCGAAGAGGAAACACCAGGCCAGCAAGGCTTTGGCCTGGTCTACCCAGTGCGAAGAGGAAACACCAGGCCAGCAAGGCTTTGGCCTGGTCTACCCAGTGCGAAGAGGAAACACCAGGCCAGCAAGGCTTTGGCCTGGTCTACCCAGTGCGAAGAGGAAACATGGGGCCAGTGTGGCTTCGGTCCAGTCTACCCAGTATGATGAGGAAACAGTGGGCCAGCGTGGCTTCGGCCTGGTCTACCCAGTGTGAAGAGGAAACAATGGGCCAGCAAGGCTTTGGTGTGATCTACCCAGTGTGAAGAGGAAACATGGGGCCAGCATGGCTTTGGCCTGGTCTACTCAATGCAAAAAGGGAAACATACCAGCAGTTTGGGGAGTGACGTAAAGCTGGCCACACCCATCCAGTTGGCACCCCTGTGTTAGGTGGACCTGAAAAATTATTATGAACAACCTTCTGAATTCAAACTCTTCCAGAATTACTTAGGATGATGGTTGGTCATCTTCATGCTGTAGTAGAGTTTCAGGCCCAAAGTTCAAGAGACCTTGAGGAAATAAATTTTCCCAGAGAAAACACACTTCTAGCACAATTGTAAATGTCTTAGATTCCAGGAAAGCTGATTTGCAGATGAAAATAGAATTGGCATGATGTATTTACAGTCATAAGTGGCCCTATAAATCCACGAAACACATGAATAAACTCAATTAGGGGAAGCAACAATGTTTCCATTGTCTCAAAGGCAGTCTGTGCACGCAGTTTGTGAGGTCAGCTATAAAAGAGGAAAACAAATCTTGATCTAAAATAAGAAAGCTAATGGGAAGCTAGGGGACTTTGGGAATCTTTCAGTCCGATACAGCGGTGAAATTCAAAAATTTTCTTTATTGGTTCTGTGGGCGTGGCTTGGTGGGCATGGCTTGGTGATTATGTGACCGGGTGGGTGTGGCTTGGTGGTCATGTGAATAGGTGGGCGTGGCTTGGTGATCATGTGACTGGGTGGGCGTGGCTGCACAACTGGCTTACACACAATGTAAAAGCAGTTGGACTTCACACAAAATGGCCCCTGCAACAAGCAGGAACCTCACAGAGTCACAGAGAGCTCAAAAACCAACTATCACACTTTACACAAAAATAGCACAAAAGCTACACAACTGATTATCTCACAGCTGATTGGTAGCAAAAAAATGCTTAAAAAAGTTAAAAAACAAGTTCCAGTGATTGCGCAACATAGCTGATTGTGATACTTTTTAAACTATTTTTTTACTACCAGTTCGGACGAATCGGCTTGAACCGATAGCATTTCATCCCTGGTCAGATATCTATGGAAATGCTCAATCATTCAGATCATGGTTGTGCTGAAAGATTTTTTTTTTTTCAATGGCAACTGGACTTTTTTTCCCCTTGAAGACGTTCTGCTTCTCATCCAAGAAGCTTCTTCAATTCTGACTGAATGGTGGAAAATGGAAGGATTTATCCTTCCATTATCCACCATTCAATCAGAACTGAAGAAGTTTCTTGGATGAGAAGGGAAATATCTTCAAGGATAGTCCATGTTGTGACTGCAGCCCTCGAGCTGGGCCCCCTGCCAGAAAGTGACTTGGAAAGGGAGGGGGAAGGGCCATCAGGACTTACCTCGGGAGCACCGGCTTCCCTGGCTCAGCTCCAGGAGCCAGAGGCAGGCCAGGTGGAGGAGATAATGAGGCCTCCGTCCCCTGACTCTTTCCCCCCCCAGGCCATGCCTTCAGACCCAACTGATGGCAATCAGGCCTGGCTGGACCCTAGGTTTCGTAGGCAGGAGGGGTGGGAACAGCAGAAGCAGGGGTGGGGCAGGCCTAGGAAGTGCTGAGTCATGGAGCCACACCCCACAGATATAAAAGCAGTGAGGGCTGCTATGCCTCTTCGTAGCGGGCAAATCAACTGCTTGACTAGAGCTGAAGTACTGTTTGTTGACTCATCAGCATCAAGGGAGATAACAGAGACACTTGGCAGATGCTCGCTATTTTGCTGCCAGAGCTGATAGTGCCGGCTAATTAAGTCACCGCTCAGACGGAGGCGAGGGGGACAGAACAGTCCAGTTGCTGTCAACTCGCAAAGCATTCCTGGCCTGCTCTCAAGTTGCCATAGGCAAGGGGGATGGGAAAACGGCAAAGCAGCAGGGCAGACAAAAACAAAGGCACATTCCAGGCATATCTCTCTCAAGGCTGTCTCCCAGGGTTACCCACAGCAGCCAGAGGGGAGTATTCTCTACAACCCGCAAAATTGCTCCAATGGCGAATGTGACTGATGACACACCCTGGGAGGAGGGGGGAAACAGTGAAGCCTGGGCCGTAAATTACATGGGGTCAGAGTTGACTTTACTTGGAACATGCTGATATGAAGCTCCTAAGAAAGAACTAAATTTCTTTTGAAGCTTGGCTCAAGACTCATGAGGCATCTGTTGGAACCCTGATAGCTGCCTCTCAAAAAAGAGCACCTTCAAGATAGCTCAATTAGACTTATTCTTGGTTCCTTTTTTAACCCAATTATCTGCCAAAGTCCTAGCAAAGTTCTCAAGGCGGGCAGGAGACCAGAAAGTGATTTCAGCAAGATAAGGTAAATCCTTAAATCCTCAGAAGCTGGACCTTCGCCTGATGTTATGCAATGCCAGGTCTGTTATAAATAAAGCCCCCCTCATCTCCGATCTTATACAGGAGGGGGGTGCGGACCTGATTGGCATTTCGGAGACCTGGTTGGGCACGGAAGGGGGGGTTCCCCTGATAGAGATGTGCCCACCGGGTTTCCGTGTGTTTCATCAGGCCAGGGCCCAGGGTAGGGGTGGGGGAGTGGCGGTTATTATCAACGGGAGTCTTGAGCCGAGGGAGATCACTGTACCACAGATAACCGGATGTGAGTCCCTCCTCGTTAAGTGGGGCCGTGGGGTGCAGGTGGGTGTACTGATCACGTACCTAGCTCCTTGCTACGTGACAGATTCCCTGCCTGAGCTGTTGGATGTGGTCGCTGGGACGGCAATGGAGATCCCCAGGCTTATGGTCATGGGGGATTTCAATTTGCCGTCGGTGGGGATAGCATCCACATCAGCTCGGGAGTTCATGGCTTCCATGACAGCCTTGAACCTGACCCAATTAGTGAACGACCCCACTCACATCGGGGGAAACACTCTGGATTTGATTTTTGTCTCTGGACAGTGGTTGAATGATCTGGAATTAGGGGAGTTAGTTATTAGACCCTTGTCATGGTCAGATCATTCGCTCCTTCAGCTAGACTTTCGAACCGCCGATCCCCGCCGCAGGGAGACGGAACCGACTCGCTGGTTCCGTCCCAGGCGCCTGATGGACCCTGAAAGGTTCCAGACGGAGCTTGGGCTATTCCCTGAGGATTTGGCCCACAACTCGGCTGGAGCTCTGGTTGCCGCCTGGGATCGGGCGGCTGGCGCTCTAGATCGAGTTGTGCCTTTGCGGCCTCTGACCCGGTGCCGATCTCGTTTAGCCTTGGTACTCCGAGGGGCTGAGGGAGATGAAGCGCGGAAAAGACGCCTAGAGAGTATCTGGAGGGCCAGCCGATCCGAATCTGACGGACACTAGTTAGGTCTCAAATTCAGACCTATCTTGTGGCGATGAGGCTGGCAAACGGGAGTATTTTTCCAACCTCATTGCATCAGCAGATAATCGCCCAGCCGCCCTGTTTAGGGTGACCGCTCGCTCCTCCATCAGGGAGCGGTAGAAGATCCCTTAAAGGGTCGAGCTGAGGAATTTGGACAATATCTGTTTGATAAAATCGCTCAGATTCGGGAAGGGTTGGACACAGACTGGGTGGATCCGGACGGGGTGAGGGAGGCAGGTCTTGATGTTATTATCTGGGATGAGTTTGATCCTGTGATCCCTGAGGACATGGACAGGTTAATGGGGAGATTGAATGCGACCACATGTTTATTGGACCCGTGTCCCTCCTGGTTGGTATTGGCCACCGGGAGGTGACACGAGGCTGGCTCCAGAAAATCGTGAACGCTTCTTTGATGGAGGTGTTTTCCCTGCCGCCTTGAAAGAGGCGGTGGTGAGGCCCCTCCTCAAGAAGCCTTCCCTTGACCCAGCTAGTTTAGCAAATTATCGTCCGGTCTCCAACCTTCGCTTTTTGGCAAAGGTTGTCGAGAGTGTGGTTGCACGACAGTTGCCCCAGTACCTGGATGAAACTGTCTATCTTGATCCATTCCAGTCCGGTTTCCGGCCTGGTCACAGCACGGAAACAGCCTTGGTCGCTGGTTGATGATCTCTTGAGGGCTCGGGACAGAGGTTGTTCCTCTGTCTTGGTCCTATTAGATCTCTCAGCGGCTTTTGATACCATCGATCATGGTATCCTGCTGCGCCGACTCGAGGGACTTGGAGTGAGTGGCACTGTTCATCGGTGGTTCTCCTCCTACCTCTCCGACCGGTCGCAGACGGTGTTGACGGGGGGACAGAGATCGACCCCAAGGCGCCTCTTATGTGGGGTGCCGCAAGGGTCGGTTCTCTCGCCTCTTCTGTTCAACATCTATATGAAGCCGCTGGGTGAGATCATCCGTGGTCTTGGGGTGAGTTGTCATCTATCGCTGATGATACTCAGCTCTATATTTCCACCTAACCACCCCAACGAGGCTGTTGAAGTGATGTCCCAGTGCCTGGAGGCCGTGCGGGTCTGGATGGGGAGGAACAGACTCAGACTCAATCCCACCAAGACCGAGTGGCTATGGATGCGGCGGCCCGGTACAGTCAGCTAATTCCATCACTGACCATTGGGGGCGAACTATTGGCCCCCACGGAAAGGGCTCGTAATCTGGGCGTCCTCCTGGATGCACGGCTGTCTTTAGAAGATCATACGATAGCTGTCACCAGGGGAGCCTTTCATCAGGTTCGCCTGATACGCCAGTTACGCCCCTTTCTGGATCGGGCTTCCTTATGCACGGTCGCTCATGCCCTTGTTACATCCGCCTGGACTACTGTAATGCTCTCTACATGGGGCTCCCTTGAAGTGTGCCGGAGACTCCAACTGGTCCAGAATGCGGCTGCGGGTGATAGAGGGAGCACCTTTTGGCTCCCATGTAACACCCCTCCTGCGTAACCTGCACTGGCTCCCAGTGGTCTTCCGGGTTCACTTTAAGGTACTTGTCATCACCTTTAAAACGCTCCATGGCCTAGGGCGGGATATTTCTGGGACCGCCTACTGCCACCATTAGCCTCTCACCGACCAGTGCGCTCTCACAGAGGGACTCCTCCGGATACCGTCAGCTAAACAATGTCGGCTGGCGACCTCTAGGGGAGGGCCTTCTGTGGGGCCCCTACCCTCTGGAACGAGCTCCTCTGGGGCTTCGTCAACTCCCGATCTCAAGTCCTTCCGCGAGCTGAAGGCGTTGCTGTTTCAAGAGCAGGACTAGCCTGAATGTAGTTTTTTAAATTGGGATTTTTAAAAAAGGGGTTTAAATGAGGTTTTAAATTTGTATTCAAAAGTTAGAGCATCAATTGAATTCAACTATCTATTCTTTAGCTGTTTTTAATCTATTATATGTTTTCTGTTGTTTTTTGTCTGTGAACCGCCCTGAGTCCTTCGGGAGAAGGGCGGTATACAAATATAATAATAAATAAATAAAAAATAAGGTAGACTTTGCCTGACTCAGAGAATGCCAGAAAGCAGATCCTTTATATAGGCCATGGGGTGTGGCTCCATGACTCAGCACTTATCCCGGCCTGCCCCTCCCTTCCTTCTGTTGACGCCGCTTATCAATTCTCCTGAAGTGAGGGTCACTCCAGTCTGCAGCTGTTGGTAATTGACCTTCCTCAGGCTCACATGCTGTGGGGGAGGGGGAGGGGTCTAGTTGCTCTGTTTGCCTGGGCATGGAGCCAGGGCTGGGGGCTGGAGGCGCTTCTTCTTCCTCAGCCTGTCTGGGCATGGAGCCAGGGCTGGGGCCGGGAGGCATGCTAGGACATTCCTCAGCGTTCGGAAGCAGATAAGAAGGCCCCGGCTGCGGGGAAAGCGGATGAGGCACAACAGGTATATAAGTCTAAGTGCCATTGCTATTGCTATTAAATCTGAGTTTCTCTCTCTCTCTTCTACTTGATTAGAGAAAATTGATCTGGTCTAAATGATCTGTTCTTTAACCTCCCATTTTCAAATAAGTCTCCCTAGACTTGGCCAGCAGAGGTGCTGTTATTTCTTTCCTTGGAAACCAGTGAAATCCTCACTGCTGTGACGTTGAGGGAGACAAAAGAATAAAAAGGGAAAGAGGTGGTGATAAGCACGCTAGCGATAAATTAGCTTGTTGCAACCCTCTGTCAGAGCTATGGGAAGTTCCAGAACTGCTAGGCAAATACACGAGTCAGAAGAACAGTCCAAATCTTAAACCCACCAAGGATTTAGCTAAAGTGTCACTGCTATCTTGTCTTCTGATCAGATGTTGACTGGTGGGCCAGCATTCAAAACGGACTTCTCTGGACTCATAGTCATGACAAGGAGTGTTTCAATGAGACACGGATGAAGGGAAACTGTCAATTTCTACAAATGTGTAAGAAGAAACCAAAGAGAGCTGTGTAATGGGCAAGCTTTTAAACGCTCTTCTTTATACCAAATAGAGAGGTAAGACGCTGTTATTAGAAACATAGGATTCTTGATCTGGAATGGGACTTTGAGATGCTGGAACCCGATCTTCTGATCTTCCCAGGCAGGAATCCAAATAAAGTCAACCTGTTTTGCTTCTTGCTTAAGCACCTCTAGCCGAAAGGGAGCCCATCCTAACTCTGTGTCATTGGTTAGGATATAACCATAAGCCCTCATTTCAGTGGTGGGATTCAGCCAGTTCGCACCACTTCCGGAGAACCGGTTGTTAACTTTCTGAGCAGTTTGGCAAACTGTTTGTTGGAATAAATCATTAGGGCAGAGAACCGGCTGTTAAATTACTTGAATCTCACCACTGCCTCATTTATAATTATAATAATAGCCTTAGCCTCCTTGGGTAGACCTCTCCTTATTGCCTCCTTCAGGGTTATAAGAAGATAAGGATAGATGCAAAATGTAGTAGATCTGAGCGATGGCTAATGGAAGCAATAGTGGAAACAATACTTCATGAAGTTGCTTGTTTTCAGTAACTAGAGTTTGGTTGATGCTCCACAGAAGCTTTCAGTCTCTTTCTTGCATTCCTCTATTTATTCGCGTGGGACTGCCTTAAATTTTATTGATTTTAAATTTTTATTATTAATTTTAAGGGGTTTTAGTTTTATATATTTTAAAGTTTTTTAGGCCAATTATAAAATAAGTTTTTTAATCTGTATTTTAATTGTATATTGTATTGCCTGTTTTTACTTTTGGCTGTACACCGCCCTGAGTCCTTCGGGAGAAGGGCGGTATAAAAATCGAATAAATAATAATAATAATAATAATAATAATAATAATAATAATAATAATAATAATAATAATAATAATAATAATAATAATAATAATATTAGATGTCAGGGTTCCAAGTAACACCCCCAACAAGAGCCATCTTTTTTGTTGGATCTTCATGTATATATTCTCTCTTACTTGTCTGTCTGTCTGTCTGTCTGTCTGTCTGTCTGTCTGTCTGTCTGTCTGTCTGTCTGTCTATCTATCTATCTATCTATCTATCTATCTATCTATCTATCATCTTGTCTGTCTGTCTGCCTATCATCTGTCTATCTGTCTCTGTCTAACTATCATCTATCAACCTGTCTGTCTATCATCTGTCTCTCTGTCTCTCTATCTGTCTGTCTCTGTCTATCATCTATCTATCTATCTATCTATCTATCTATCTATCTATCTATCTATCTATCTATCTATCTATCCATCCATCCATCCATCCATCCATCATCTATCTATCTATCTATCTATCTATCTATCTATCTATCTATCTATCTATCTATCTATCTATCTATCTATCATCTTCTATCAACCTGTCTGTCTGTCTCCCTATCATCTGTTGCTCTGTCTATCTATCATCTGTCTGTCTGTCTCTCTATCATCTGTCTGTCTGTCTTTCTGTCTGTCTGTCTCTCTATCTATCTTGTATCATCTCTTTATCACTTTGAACAAGTGATGTTGTTTTCGTCCCTTTCTTTTGCAGATGAATCATTCACATCATCAAGCTGGTGCCCCATCTCGCTTGCCCATATGGAGTGCGACAATCAAACGGGGGTTTACCATTTTATCATTGTTGGGTTCCCTTACCCTCATGACCTCCAGTTTCTTTTGTTTGTCTTCTTTCTACTGATCTACCTAATGACCTTCCTAGGAAACCTCCTCATCCTCTTGGCAGTGGCCTTTGAACCCCACCTGCACAAGCCCATGTATTGGTTCCTTTGCCATTTATCCTTCTTGGACCTGACCGTATCCTCTGTGGTGGTACCCAAGGTGGTGGCTGGATTCCTGGAAGGGAGAGGCATCATCTCTTTTGGTGGCTGTGTGACCCAGCTGTTCTTCTTCCACTTCCTGGGATGCACTGAATGCTTTCTTTACACGGTGATGGCCTACGACCGCTTCCTGGCCATCTGCAAACCACTCCGCTATGGCAACATCATGAACCACAAAGCTTGCCTCTGTCTCTCCTTGGGAACCTTGTTTGGTGGCTCTGTGCACTCGATGATACAAACCACCCTCACCTTCCACTTGCCCTACAGCCATGGCAATCAAGTAGCTTACATCTTCTGCGACATCCCAGCTGTCTTGAAATTAGCCTGCGCTGACACCAGGTTCAATGAGATGGCCACCTTTGTAGACATTGGTTTCTTGGCCATGACTTGCTTCCTCCTTATCATTACCTCCTACATTTACATCATCTCAGCTATTCTCAGGATTCGTCATGTGGAAGGACGACGTCGGGCATTCTCCACTTGTGCTGCGCACCTCACTGTGGTGGTGACTTACTATGTTCCCCTGGTGTTCATTTATCTCCGTCCAGGGTCCCGAGACCCATTGGATGGAGTGGTAGCAGTCTTCTACACCACAATTACGCCACTCCTAAATCCCATCATATATACCCTTAGGAACAAAGAGATGAAAAATGCATTAAGAAAACTCTGCCTGTGGCGTTTGCTGACACCCAGTTAAGCGCTTCACCCTTTTTCATCGAATAAAATCATTTAATTATTTTATTGGATCAACAAGGGACAAGGACAACAGCAACCCAAGGTCAAGGGACATTTATAGATTACTTGAGGATGAAGAAATGTTTAGAAGAACTAAACAATTCCTTATAATTTGGAGGGAAGTAAAAGGAATTTGGGAATTGTGTCATTAAGAAAGGAACAGAAGGGACAAGAAGTCAGATTCTGTTAGATGTAATGAATCAGGACCATATGTTAACTTGCATTTCAAAGGTTTATTGCTCAAGCCTATATCTGCTCAAGTTATGTTCAATACTGAATTGGTGTCAGAGAAGGATCAATGAATTCAAGAGGGGTTGGGCTTGGACCATTTGTGTCCATGTTGTTGTGGTCCGTCAGCAGTCTATGGAGTTGGTAATGGAGTCGGACAGTGATGAGGCTGAAGTGAGACCAGGGCCATCGGGAAGTGAGGTCCGGACTCCAGAGCCTCCAGAGACTAATAGTAGTGAGGCAGAGGAACAGAGGAGCCTGTTCCTAATGCACGCATGAGAAGAGCTGCCAGAAGGCAAGAGCAGTTCAAGCAGAGAGGACAACTCGGGAGTAGGGCCAAGAGATGATTGGCCCCTCCCATAAGGCTTAAAATAGACCAGCACCGGTGTTTCAGCTTTGCGGGAAAACAACGTTGTAGCTGCATCTTCTACTCCGTCTTCCGTTTCGTCTTTATTTTTGTGGCTTCTGGACATTTGCCAGGAAGGGCCTTTGGCAGTTTGCCTATTTGGATTAAGGTTTGTTAGATAACTGATAAATTTGTGTTGGGAGGCATTTGTTTTACTTTGAGTTGAACGACGCTGGGAATGAAGTAATTCCCAGCTGTTCGAATAAAGTTTGTTTTCCCGCGGACTAAGTTTATTACTACCTACCTGGGTCTGGGTCACAACACATGTAACAATTCTAAGCTGATGACATGCTTAACTCTGCCTTCCAGTTCTGCCTGCTCTTCTCCTACACTTTCTTTTGGAAGTTTTTCTGTCTTGCCCTCCTGCCAAGGATTTTTGAATTTTTTGAAATATTTTATTGCAAAGAAACACAATGATGGACAGACTATGACTAGGGATTTCCAGTGTGCAAATGTATTCTTCTTCTCTGAATGGACCAGTATCCAGGGTCTCAAACTATTCTCCAGATGATTATATCTGGCTTCTGCTCTCGCATGTATCCCATTGATGTCCTGAAGGCAATATCAAGCTGCTTCTCATCTAACTGAAAGGCTTTCCCCTTCCTTCCATGCTTCAGCAGGGGGTTGCCCTACAAGTCCTCCAAGGTTTCTTCCAACTCTTTATTTTTGTTATTGAGGTTTTGACATGCAGAGTCAAGAGTCACTTTTTGAGATAGGCAGCTATAGAAATGAATTAATGAATCAATGAATCAATGAATGAATGAATGAATGAATGAATGAATGAATGAATCAAACAAACAAACAAACAAACAAACAAACAAACAAACAAACAAACAGGCTAGAAAAAGTAGGATTGGCAATGACTGTCCCAGTGGGTATACAGATTTATTGCAAACTTAAGCTCTCTACAAGAATCTGAACTACTAACGGACAAAGTAATTGGCTGTAATTAAGGAATTCAAGGTTGGCTGGACTTAAATCTCTCGTGGGCATGAAGGAACTCATGACTGATGACATATTTGACTTCTCCATCATGCCTGGTTATCTCGTACATCATGTGGTGACTGAGATGGGTCAGTTTTATGAGCCATTGTCATACACAGTTGTGGTATATAGTACGAGAAGGTAAACATTGTTTTACTATTTCATAATTTATAATTTATCACTGTTTTATCATTTATCACTGATCGATACATTTAGAATTGATGGCTCATTATTTATTAATAAATAATTTTTTTAGTTTATCATTGATTGATAGATGTGGAATTGATTAGTTACTGATAAATTTGCCAGGAATTGATAAAGATCTAATTTAACAGGCATTGATAAGTATGTAATTTATAAGTGATTCATTTAGAATTTATTGCTGATTTATAATCACGTGAAGTGTTAGTGCCACTTTATAATGCCTTGGTAAGACCACACTTGGAATACTGCATTCAGTTTTGGTCGCCGCGATGTAAAAAAGATGTTGAGACTCTAGAAAGAGTGCAGAGAAGAGCAACAAAGATGATTAGGGGACTGGAGGCTAAAACATATGAAGAACGGTTGCAGGGACTCGGTATGTCTAGTTTAATAAAAAGAAGGACCAGGGGAGACATGATAGCAGTGTTCCAATATCTCAGGGGTTGCCACAAAGAAGAGGGAGTCGGGCTGTTCTCCAAAGCACCTGAGGGTAGAACAAGAAGCAATGGATGGAAACTGATCAAGGAAAGAAGCAACTTAGAACTAAGGAGAAATTTCCTGACAGTTAGAACAATCAATAAGTGGAACAACTTGCTTGCAGAAGTTGTGAATGCTCCAACACTAGAAATTTTTAAGAAAATGTTGGATAACCATCTGACTGAGATGGTGTAGGGTTTCTTGCGTGACTAGGGGGTTGGACTAGAAGACCTCCAAGGTCCCTTCCAACTCTGTTGTTATATTATATTATGTTATATTATTATAATCAGGCGCATTGTTCATTTGCTGAATGTCCATTGCTTTTGCCAAGGCTGTTATTTTTCTCCCAATAATGATAAAAAAAGATCTGAGGCAAGTTAAAGAAAAAAAAATGCAAACCAACGGGGGATCTAAAATTTTTTTGATGATGATGATGATGGTTGGAAAGTTAATTATGACTTTCTTCTAAGAGTTCAAGGTGGCAGATAGACCGAATCAGTGAGTGAGCATCTAGTCATCACTTCCAGAAAACTCCCAAATTGCTAATTTCACTCCAAAGGAATGAAGGAATGTATAAATAAATAAATAAATAAATGTAGGTCTTTGGTTATTCGGGTTTTCTCCCGCGTAAAATTGGAAGTGTCTTGGCGACGTTTCGACGAAGTCTCATTCGTCATCTTCAGGCTTCAGCTTCGTGCTTCTGGGAGCAATGTGTGATTGCAGCTGTTTCTTCCTTTTTAACTGCTTGACATAGTGTAAGCCGCCCTGAGTCTTCGGAGAAGGGCGGGATATAAATTTGCATTTATATCCTGCCCTTCTCCGAAGACTCAGGGCGGCTTACACTATGTCAAGCAATAGTCTTCATCCATTTGTATATTATATACAAAGTCAACTTATTGTCCCCAACAATCTGGGTCCTCATTTTACCTACCTTATAAAGGATGGAAGGCTGAGTCAACCTTGGGCCTGGTGGGACTAGAACCTGCAGTAATTGCAAGCAGCTGTGTTAATAACAGACTGACTTACCAGTCTGAGCCACTCAAGGACAAACAATTATCTTTCCATGCCATGAATGGGTATGATTTGCAAAGAACTGTCCTTATTGTTTTCTAGAAGAAAAGATTCCCATTTTTATTTTCAAACTAGATAACCCATGACCCATTGGGTTGTTGTTTCAGAGATATCCAAACAAGGGGTGAAATTCAGCAGGTTCTGGAGAACTGGTAGCGGAAATTTTGAGTTTTTTGGAGAACCGGCAAATACCACCTCTGGCTGGCCCCAGAGTGGGGCAGGAATGGGGATTTTGCAATATCCTTCCCCTGGAGTGGGGAGGGAATGGGGATTTTGCAGTATCCTTCCCTTGCAGTGGGGTGGGAATGGAGATTTTGCAATATCCTTCTCTTGGAGTGGGGAGAGAATGGGGATTTTGCAGTATCCTTCCCTTGTAGTGGGGTGGGAATGGAGATTTTGCAGTATCCTTCCCCTGGAGTGGGGTAGGAATGGAGATTTTGCAATATCCTTCCCCTGCCACACCCACCAAGCCATGCCCACCAAGCACGCCCACAGAACCGGTTGTAAAAAAAATTGAATTCCACCACCAATCCAAACCCATAAACAGAATGATCCTGGGCAAGTAATGAGAGCAGAAGACAGTTCTAATTTTCTGCTGACTTCCCCACTGACTTTGCTTATGGAAAACTAGCAGGGAGCATCAGAAATCACAATCTTGTGACTGCAGCTGATCACGGAGTAGGACAACTGGGCATGACCAGCTCACCATGACCAACTCTCCACTGCCAACTCTCCATCGCCAACCTGTCAAGAGACACCTCACTGTAGGACAACTCAACGCAAGACAATTGTACTCTAGACCCGTTCCCTTCTTAATATTATTAGGGTGACCATCTGCCTCTTCCTCCTTTCTTAGTTTTATTAAAGTCATTGGGCTTTTATTATTAATAATATTAATATTACCTACAGCCACCTATCTCCACAACCCCCATCTCAGACACACCAACAACAGCCAAGCCACCTACAACTGACCCCATTTCATTGGGTTCACAACCCCTAGTGATCACAGAAAAGGAAGTGCAGGACCTATTTCACAGACAAAAGCCAGGAAAAGCTCCAGGCCCAGACAAGATAACTCCTTCTTGCTTAAAAGCCTGTGCTGACCAATTGGCCCCCATCTTCACCCATATTTTCAATAAATCACTAGAGATGTGTTATGTTCCTTCTTGCTTCAAACGCTCTACCATCATCCCAGTGCCGAAGAAGCCCACCATCAAAGAACTGAATGACTACAGACCAGTTGCTTTAACATCTGTAGTCATGAAAACCTTTGAAAGGCTAGTGCTTTCCTACCTGAAATCCATCACGGATCCGCTGTTAGACCCCTTGCAATTTGCATACCGAGCAAATAGATCAACAGATGATTCTGTTAATATGGCTCTGCACTACATCCTACAACATCTTGAGTCTCCAAAGACCTATGCAAGGGTCCTTTTTGTAGACTTTAGTTCAGCATTCAATACCATCATTCCAGACATTCTTCTAACTAAGCTAAACCAGCTACAGGTACTGGAACAGGCTTGTAAGTGGATCACAAGCTTCCTAACAAACAGGAAGCAGCAGGTGAAGCTAAGCAAGATCACATCAAATACCTGTACAATTAGCACAGGGCCCCCCCAAGGCTGTGTGCTCTCCCCACTTCTCTTCTCTCTGTATACCAATGACTGCATCTCCAATGATCCATCTGTTAAGCTACTGAAGTTCGCAGATGACACAACAGTGATTGGTCTCATTCGAGACAATGACGAATCCGCATATAGACGAGAGGTCGAACGACTAGCCTTGTGGTGCAACCAAAACAATCTGGAACTGAACACACTCAAAACCGTAGAAATGGTGGTAGACTTTAGGAAAACCCCTTCCATACTTCCACCTCTGACAATACTTGACAACACAGTATCAACAGTAGAAACCTTCAAATTTCTAGGTTCTATCATATCGCAAGATCTCAAATGGACAGCTAACATCAAAAACATCATTAAAAAAGGACAACAAAGAATGTTCTTTCTGCGCCAACTCAGTAAGCTCAAACTGCCCAAGGAGCTGCTGATCCAATTCTACAGAGGAATTATTGAGTCTGTCATTTGCACCTCTATAACTGTCTGGTTCGGTTCTGCAACCCAACAAGAAAAACACAGACTTCAGAGGATAATTAGAACTGCAGAAAAAACAATTGATACCAACCTGCCTTCCATTGAGGACCTGTATACTGCACGAATCAAGAAGAGGGCCGTGAAAATATTTGCAGATTCCTCGCATCCTGGGCATAAACTGTTTCAACTCCTACCCTCAAAATGACGCTATAGAGCACTGCACACCAGAACAACTAGACACAAGAACAGTTTTTTCCCGAAGGCCATCACTCTGCTAAACAAATAATTCCCTCAACACTGTCAAACTATTTACTAAATCTGCACTACTATTAATCGTTTCATAGTTCCCATCACCAATCTCTTTCCACTTATGACTGTATGACTATAACTTGTTGCTGGCAATCCTTATGATTTATATTGATATATTGATCATCAATTGTGTTGTAAATGTTGTACCTTGATGAACGTATCTTTTCTTTTATGTACACTGAGAGCCTATGCACCAAGACAAATTCCTTGTGTGTCCAATCACACTTGGCCAATAAAAAAATTCTATTCTATTCTATTACTAAAAAATAACAAGAAAGGAACAGGTCTAGAGTACAGTTATTTTGCATTAAGTTGACCACAGTAAGTTGTTCCATGGTGAGTTGGTGGCGGCGAGTTGGCTGCGGCAAGTTGTCCTAGGGCCGTGATGGAGAACTTATGGCATGTGTGCCACAGATGGCACGCGGAGCCATTTCTGCAGGCACATGAGCCATCGCCCTATATCAGCTCCACTGCCCATGCGCGCACACCTCCCACCAGCCAGCTGATTTTTTAGGTCTCTGCCATTTCCAGCCCCTGGAGGGCCGTGAGAGACCGTTTTCACTATCTTGGAGGCTCCAGGAAACTCTCGGGCCCCATAGCCTCCAGAGGGCAAAAAACAGGCCTACTGGAAGTTCGGAAACGGGCCATTTCTGGCCTCCAGAGGGCCTCTAGATGGCCAAAGGAGACCTTTTTCACCCTCCTGGAGGCTCCAGGAAAGCCTCCGGAGCCTCCCGAGCCTGTAGACGGTGAAAAATGAGACTACTGGAAGTCCAAAAATGCACCATTTCCGGCCTCTGGAGGCTTCAGGGAGGCCTACTAGGCCCAAATCAGGGTGCAAGGGGTGTGTATGTACACGATAAACTTCTCCTAAAACTAAAATCCTATGGCATTTCAGGACCCCTTCACAAATGGATATCTGCTTTTCTGTCTAACAGACAACAAGTGGTCAAAATTGGCAATGCTTTATCAAATCCTGTTCCTGTCAAGAGTGGCGTTCCTCAAGGCAGCGTCCTTGGACCAACACTCTTTATACTATACATTAATGATCTTTGTGACCACATATCAAGTAATTGTGTTCTCTTTGCTGACGATGTCAAACTATTTAATACCACAGACAACACTTCTATCATTCAAAATGACCTTGATCATCTAACTGCTTGGTCTAAAAATTTGCAGCTCCAAATTTCATCCAGCAAATGCTCAGTCTTACATATAGGAAAAAAGAACCCAAACACTAAGTACATACTAGATGGACATTACCTTACTGACGACCCCCATCCCGTTAAAGACCTTGGAGTTTTCTTGTCAAATGATCTGAGTGCCAAAGCCCACTGTAACTACATAGCAAAAAAGGCTCTAAGAGTTGTAAACCTAATCTTGCGTAGCTTCTTTTCCAAAAACACCACACTACTAACCAGAGCATATAAAACATTTGCTAGACCAATTCTAGAATACAGCTCGCCTGTTTGGAACCCTCACCACATCTCTGACATCAATACAATTGAGCGAGTCCAGAAATATTTCACAAGAAGAGTTCTCCGCTCCTCTGAAAACAACAAAATACCTTATCCCACCAGACTTGAAATCCTAGGCTTAGAAAACTTGGAACTCCGTCGCCTTCGACAAGACCTAAGTTTAACTCATAGAATCATCTGTACTGTAATGTCCTTCCTGTTAAAGACTACTTCAGCTTTAATTGCAATAATACAAGAGCAACCAACAGATTTAAACTTAATGTTAACCGCTTTAATCTAGATTGCAGAAAATATGACTTCTGTAACAGAATCATCAGTGCTTGGAATACTTTACCTGACTCTATGGTCTCTTCCCATAATCCTAAAAGCTTTAACCAAAAACTTTCCACTATTGACCTCACCCCATTCCTAAGAGGACCATAAAGGGTGTGCATAAGCGCACAAATGTGCCTACTGTTCCTGGCCTATTGTTTTTTTTTTCTTCTTCCTATATATATATATATAGATGCTTATACCTCCCAATATTTACTCATATATATGTTTATATGCTATAAAATCTTTTTATATGATGTTGTGACAAAATAAATAAATAAATAAATAAATAAATAAATAAATAAATAAATAATGGGGGGTGAGTGGGGGAGAATGGGGGTCTCACACACATGCCTGTGCAGGGGGGTGGAGCAGCGTGGGGGGGATTGCACGCGCATGCACAGGGGGGCAGTGTGTGCATGGGGGGGCATTGCATTATGAGTGTGGGCATGTGCATGAATGCTTTTGGCACCCAAAGAAAAAAAGGTTAGCCATTACTGTCCTAGGACCTAGACCCCACTGATCATGATGTTGTGGCTAATAACATCACTTTTTTTGGAGTTTCAAGATAATCCTATTCCACTGCTGGAACGGCCTGCGAATAGCCCAGACCTTCACCCAATTGAAAATCTATGGAGCTGACTAAAGAAACTCCCTGTACCATAAAGGGAAACTGCAGTATTTAGTATTATGGAGAGGCTATCTTCTAGCCAATGCCGAATGGGTGGCAGCCACAGATGTGAAGGCAACTAGGTGTCAAGGTTCCAGAAAAACCTCTTCTGCATAAAAAAAACTCAGAAGCCATTGTTTTCCAGAGTTCTTTACTAGCATGAGGAAACTGGCACACGATGAGTGAAATTCCAAAACTGAATTTCCGGATTCTTTTCTCCAGTTATACAAACCCCAAGAGTCCCACCCCCCTGACCCCTTTGATGGTCACATGGTCCCATGTTCTTCCAGTTCATTCGAATATCTTCTTAACATAACATAACATAACATCAGAGTTGGAAGGGACCTTGGAGGCCTTCTAGTCCAACCCCCTGCCCAGGCAGGAAACCCTACACCATCTCAGTCAGATGGTTATCCAACATTTTCTTAAAAATTTCCAGTGTTGGAGCATTCACAACTTCTGAAGGCAAGTTGTTCCACTTATTAATTGTTCTAACTGTCAGGAAATTTCTCCTTAGTTCTAAGTTGCTTCTTTCCTTGATCAGTTTCCACCCATTGCTTCTTGTTCTACCCTCAGGTGCTCTGGAGAACAGCCCGACTCCCACTTCTCTGTGGCAGCCCCTGAGATATTGGAACACTGCTATCATGTCTCCCCTGGTCCTTCTTTTTGTTAAACTAGACATACCCAGTTCCTGCAACCGTTCTTCATATGTTTTATCCTCCAGTCCCCTAATCATCTTTGTTGCTCTTCTCTGCACTCTTTCTAGAGTCTCAACATCTTTTTTACATCGTGGCGACCAAAACTGGATGCAATATTCCAAGTGTGGCCTTACCAAGGCATTATAAAGTGGTACTAGCACTTCACGTGATCTTGATTCTATCCCTCTGTTTATGCAGCCCAGAATTGTGTTGGCTTTTTTAACAGCTGCTGCACTGCTGGCTCATATCTAGATGGTTATCCACTAGGACTCCAAGATCCCTCTCACAGGTACTACTATTGAGCAAGGTACCACATATACGGTACTGGTGCATTTTGTTTTTTTGGCCTAAATGTAGAACCTTACTTTTTTCACTGTTGAATTTCATTTTGTTAGATAGCGCCCAATGTTCAAGTCTGTCAAGATCTTTCTGTAACTTGAGCCTATCTTCTGGAGTGTTGGCTATTCCTGCCAGCTTGGTGTCATCTGCAAATTTGATGAGTTCCCCATCTATCCCCTCGTCCAAGTCATTGATGAAGATGTTGAAGAGTACTGGGCCTAAAACAGAGCCTTGGGGTACTCCACTGCATACTTCCCTCCATGTGGATGTAGTTCCGTTGAGGACTACACGTTGAGTGCGGTTGGTCAGCCAGTTACGAATCCATCTGGTGGTGGTGCTGTCTAACCCACATTTTTCTACTTTATCTAGTAGTATTCTTGCCACTCTTCCTGCAGATGTGAACACCATCCGACCTTGACCGCTTGAAGAATGTTACCATACCCCTCAGCCCCCCTTCCTCCCCTCAGGGGAAAAATGTGGCAGCATCTGGAACCCTAAAGTCTAATATGGTTTCCAGGCCTGACAGGCGTCCCCCCTTGGAAAAGAAGCTATATCCTAAGAAAGAAAACAAAGAGTCAATAAAGAAGAGTGTCAGTGGTCCACACTTCCCTTCTACCCCCACCTCCCCTCTCCAAGAGGTTTTTTAGGTTTGTCAGGGAAAGTGTCGTGAAATTGTTTAATCAAATTGTCCGCATTTACTTTCCAACTTTTGACCCAGGTAGATTCAGATAATGGATATCCCTTCCAGTGGACTAAATATTGTAATTGACCTCTGTATAGTCTAGAGTCAAGGATTTTCTTGATTTCATAGTGGGTTTCACCTTGGATTATCAAGGGTGGTGGGGGAGCGGCAGGTTGAGGTCTCAGACCAGACTGTCTAGCAGGTTTTAATAAGCTGGTATGGAATACCGGGTGTATTTTCCCCAACATTCGAGGGAGCTTGAATTGGACGGTAACGGGATTAATAATTTTTACAATGGGGAAAGGACCCAAAAATTTTGGACCAAATTTTCTGCTGGGTATTCTCAACCTCAGATACTTCCCTTCTACCTTCCCTTCTAGTGTGCAGATTTCATGCCAAGCATCCATATCAGATCAAAGGATGATTGCGGAAGTGGACAGTAAGATCTAATGTTGTGTACACTGTTGTGTTTTATTCTCCAGGGCTATCATTCCTCTGAATGGTTGGCACATCACACCTGATTCCATAGTTGCCTGCACCTGCTTTTGTTCCTAGTTTGCCAAACAGTGATATGGGGGTGGGGGGAGCAGAGTGGTAAATTCCTGAGGGTGGAGGAAGGCATTGGAACCGTCTATTGCTGGGGAGGCATTATCTCTCAAGGTCAAGTAATGAAGAATGTTTTTGTCGTGTCCCACTCCTCCGCTGACGGCCGGGTCAGGGAAATCCGAATCAGGTGTGCCTCTGCAGCTCTGCCAAAGTCCTAGCAAATTCCTCAGGGCAGGCAGGAGACCAGAAAGTGACTTCAGCAAGATATGTTTAGACTTTGCCTGACTCAGAGAATGCCAGAAAGCAGGTCCTTTATATAGGCCATGGGGTGTGGCTCCATGACTCAGCACTTATCCAGGCCTGCCCCTCCCTTCCTTCTGTTGCCTCCGCCTATCAAGTCTTCTGACGTGAGGGTCACTCCAGTCGGCAGCTGTTGGTAATAGACCTCCCTCAGGCTCACATGCTGTGGAGGAGGGGGAGGGGTCTAGTTGCTCCGTTTGCCTGGACATGGAGCCAGAGCTGGGGGCTGGAGGTATTTCTTCCTCTTCAGCCTGTCTGGGCATGGAGCCAGGGCTGGGGCCGGGAGGCATACTAGAACATTCCTCCGTGTTCGGAAGCAGATAAGAAGACCCCGGCTGAGGTGAGATTGGACGAGACACAACAGTTTTGACTGAATCAGACAGCTTTTCCCAAAACAAAAGAACCAAACTTAGTTGGTGAACTATGAACTGTGGGTGGCCCAGAGGGGAGAAAGGGAGTTACCTGTTAGATACTGTGAGGAATGGCAGAGACGACCCAGCAATCAAACCCAGTTAATAGAAGCAATCCTTCAATCTTGGTTTCACATGATAACAGCTGCAGAACTAAAAGACTTGGTTCACTCCATGGGAAGATGTCGTAAGGCCGTAATTCATGCTAAAGGTTACCTGACTAAGTATTAACTGACATGGTGATAATTTTTATGTATCTCGTTTTTTCTATGGTGATCATTTTTGTATATCTTGTTTTTTTTCTACGTGTTTCACTGTTCTTAACATAACATAACAACAGAGTTGGAAGGGACCTTGGAGGCCTTCTAGTCCAACCCCCTGCCCAGGCAGGAAACCCTACACCATCTCAGTCAGATGGTTATCCAACATTTTCTTAAAAATTTCCAGTGTTGGAGCATTTACAACTTCTGCAGGCAAGTCGTTCCACTTATTAATTGTTCTAACTGTTAGGAAATTTCTCCTTAGTTCTAAGTTGCTTCTTTCTTTGATCAGTTTCCACCCATTGCTTCTTGTTCTGCCCTCAGGTGCTTTGGAGAACAGCCCGACTCCCTCTTCTTTGTGGCAACCCCTGAGATATTGGAACACAGCTATCATGTCTCCCCTAGTCCTTCTTTTTATTAAACTAGACATACCCAGTTCCTGCAACCGTTCTTCATATGTTTTAGCCTCCAGTCCCCTAATCATTTTTGTTGCTCTTCTCTGCACTCTTTCTAGAGTCTCAGTATCTTTTTTACATCGTGGCGACCAAAACTGGATGCAATATTCCAAATGTGGCCTTACCAAGGCATTATAAAGTGGCACTAACACTTCACGTGATCTTGATTCTATCCCTCTGTTTATGCAGCCCAGAACTGTGTTGGCTTTTTTAGCAGCTGCTGCACACTGCTGGCTCATATCTAAATGGTTATCCACTAGGACTCCAAGATCCCTCTCACAGGTACTACTATTGAGCAAGGTACCACATATATGGTACTGGTGCATTTTGTTTTTTTGGCCTAAATGTAGAACCTTAATTTTGTCACTGTTGAATTTCATTTTGTTAGATAGCGCCCAATGTTCAAGTCTGTCAAGATCTTTCTGTAACTTGAGCCTATCTTCTGGAGTGTTGGCTATTCCTGCCAACTTGGTGTCATCTGCAAATTTGATGAGTTCCCCATCTATCCCCTCATCCAAGTCATTGATGAAGATGTTGAAGAGTACTGGGCCTAAAACAGTTCTTCTTTCTACTGTAACTGCTATTCTAATAGCAAATAAAAGTTATTTATAAAAGTTATTGCATTACATTCTTGATTAAATTATCTTTCCATTGATATATAATTTTATGGTACTACTAAAAAAAAAAGTGGTGTTAATAGCTAGGTTTAGAAAATACACTTTTCCCAAAAGGTTTCCACAATTTTGGCCACTACTGTATATCTTTCTTAGGCTGGGCCCAACATTCATCCTACGTTCAAAAAGAGGATGAGAGAAACAAAGGCTTGTTCTGGTTTTTCATTTATTGAAGTTTTACGTTGCATTTTAATCATTTGGGGTTGGTTTTATTATGCATGTGCACTTTAAAATGAATTTATGGGAGGTGGCATTAAAATCTATATCTATGACATCCATATCTCCATCTCCATCTTTATCTTTATCTCTATCATTTCCATCTCACTATCTCGCTATCAAATAAATTCATAGCCTGATCATCCGTTTCAATTATTTGCCGGATTTCACAGTTCCTGCTCTCCAGATTTTGATGCCCTTCAGACTGCTCCCATTGCTAGGAGATGGATCCAGACAATCAAACCAAAGTGCACGTGTTCATACCAAGCACTGCCCGATTTCCCTTTCTCTTCTTCGTCAGAACAATTAATGAGTGGAACAACTTGCCTCCAGAAGTTGTGAATGCTCCAACACTGGAAGTTTTTAAGAAGATGTTGGATAACCATTTGTTTGAAGTGGTGTAGGGTTTCCTGCCTAAGCAGGGGATTGGACTAGAAGACCTTCAAGGTCCCTTCCAACTCTGTTATATTCTATTTTATTCAACTTGTGCAGAATAAAATAAAAGGAAAGAACTAGACCAGAGTTTTTTTTTTTAACTTGGTAACTTCAAGATGTGTGACTTTAACTCCTAGAATTCCCCAGCTGGCATCCCCACCCAGGAATTCTAGGAGTCCACGCATCTTAAAGTTGGTGAGGTTGAGAAACATTACTTTAACTAGACCCTGGAGAGCTTTGCTTGCGGCAATACGGCTTAATTAGCCAACGGAGACTTGAAAGACCCGAAAGCAATTAGTGTTGAAGGAGATGAAGACAGGCTGGGTAGAGTTAGGAGCTGGAGAATTGGTGTTGCAATTTTAATGAGCTCCACCGAGGATTCACAATTAGCACAGTTGTAGTTTGCCGAAGCAACTGGGAAATCAAAACCAAGGCAGGCTGCTTGCATTCACTTTAATGCCTTTGATATTGACAAGTAGAAATGTATTAGCCATCCTCTTGGCACCTTGACTGTGAGCCTTCTGGAGTGATTGATCGATTGGCTCAATTTACATCCTTCCTTACCTAAAGATCTCTTTCAGATTTAACTTTAACAACAGCACCCCTGGCTTGAAGACACCTGTGATTATCCAGAGTTGAGGGTGGATTTGAACTTGGGTCCCTTTACATCTACTGAAACACTCTCTCTGGAGGAGTATATGAGCTCCCCCTCCCCCTTGCTTAACAGATGAACAGAGCTCGATAGACATTACCTTGTAGATGACCCTCACCCAGTTAAAGACCTCGGAGTTTTCATATCAAATGATCTAAGTACCAAAACCCACTGCAACTACATCGCAAAAAAGGCTTTAAGAATTGTAAACTTAATCTTGTGTAGCTTCTTCTCCAGAAAGATTACACTACTAACCAGAGCATATAAAACATTTGCTAGACCAATTCTTGAATACAGCTCGCCTGTCTGGAACCCACACCTCATTTCGGACATTAATACAACTGAGCGTGTCCAGAAATATTTTACAAGAAGAGTTCTCCACTCCTCTGAATGCAACAAAATACCTTATGCCACCAGACTTGAAATCCTGGGTTTAGAAAATTTAGAACTCCGCCACCTTCGACATGACCTGAGTTTAACTCATAGAATCATCTGTTACAATGTCCTTCCTGTTGAAGACTACTTCAGCTTCAATCGCAATAATACACGAGCGCACAATAGATTTAAGCTTAACGTGAACCGCTCCAATCTTGATTGCAGAAAATACGACTTCAGTAACAGAGTTGTTAATGCCTGAAATACACTACCTGACTCTGTGGTCTCTTCCCAAAATCCCCAAAGCTTTAACCAAAAACTATCTACTACTGACCTCACCTTATTCCTAAGAGGTCTGTAAGGGGCGGCATAAGAGCACCAGAGTGCCTACCGTTCCTGTCCTAATGTTCCCTTTGATTATATCCAATTCATATAGTTATTTCATGCTTATGCTTATATATATATGCTTATATATCGTATAGTTATTTCTTGCTTATGCTTATATATACTGTTGTGACAAATAAATAAATAAATAAATAAATAAATAAATAAATATTAATTAATTAATTAATAAATATGTCTCTACCCTCATTGCGTCAGCAGAGAACCGCCCAGCCGCCCTGTTTAGGGTGACTCGCTCCCTCCTTAACCAGGAGGGTTGCGATGACCCCTTACAGGGTTGTGCTGAGGATTTCAGCAGGTATCTGTTTGACAAAATCGCTCAGCTTTGGGACCAAAACTGGGTAGTTTCGGGCGAGGTGACGGAGGCTAGTCTTGTTGAGACCATCTGGGAGGAGTTTGACCCTGTGTCTCCCGAGGACATGGACAGGTTGCTGGGGCGGCTGAATGCCACCACATGTTTATTGGACCCGTGTCCCTCCTGGTTGGTGCTGGCCACCCGGGAGGTTACATGAGGCTGGCTCCAGGGGATTGTTAACGCTTCTCTGAGGGAGGGTGTTGTTCCCACCGCCTTGAAAGAGGCGGTGGTGAGACCCCTCCTCAAGAAGCCTTCCCTGGACCCAGCTGTTTTGAGTAACTATCGTCCAGTCTCCAACCTTCGCTTTGTGGCGAAGGTTGTTGAAATGGTGGCACACCAGTTACCCCAGTACCTGGATGAATCTGTCTATCTAGACCCGTTCCAGTCCGGTTTCCGACCGGGTACAGCACTGAGACAGCTTTGGTCGCATTGGTGGATGACCTCTGGAGGGCCGGGATAGAGGTTATTCCTCTGCCCTGGTTCTCCTTGATCTCTCAGCGGCTTTTGATACCATCGACCATGGTATCCTGCTGCGACGGTTGGGGGATTGGGTGTGGGAGGCACCGTGCCGGTGGTTCTCATCCTATCTCTCTGACCGATCGCAGACGGTGTTGGCAGGGGGGCAGAGGTTGACCTCGAGGCGCCTCCTTTGTGGGGTGCCACAGGGGTCGGTTCTCTCGCCTCTCCTGTTCAACATCTACATGAAGCCGCTGGGCGAGGTCATCAGTGGTTTTGGGGTGAGTTATCAACTGTACGCGGATGACACCCAGCTGTACATTTCCACCCCTGACCACCCCAATGAAGCTGTTGAAGTGTTGTCTCGGTGTGTGGAGGCCGTACGGGTCTGGATGGGGAGAAACAGGCTCAAGCTCAACCCCTCCAAGACTGAGTGGCTGTAGATGCCGGCATCCCGGTACAGTCAGCTGCAACCGTGGCTGACTGTTGGAGGCGAATCATTGGCCCCAATGGAGAGGGTGCACAATTTGGGGGTTCTCCTGGATGGACGGTTGTCCTTTGAAGATCATTTGGCGACCTTTCTAGACCGGGATGCCTTATGCACGGTCACTCATGCCCTCGTCACTTCTCGCCTGGACTACTGTAACGCTCTCTACATGGGGCTCCCCTTGAGGTGCACCCGGAGACTTCAGTTAGTTCAGAATGCAGCCGCGCGGGTGATAGAGGGAGCCACTCGTGGCTCCCATATAACACCGATCCTGCGCAGGCTGCACTGGCTACCTGTGGTTTTCCGAGTGCACTTCAAGGTGTTGGTTACCACCTTTAAAGCGCTCCATGGCATAGGACCGGGATATCTTTGGGACCGCCTTCTGTTACCACATGCCTCCCACCGACCGGTACGCTCTCATAGAGAGGGCCTCCTCAGGGTGCCATCAGCCAGACAGTGCAGGCTGGCGACCCCCAGGGGGAGAGCCTTCTCTGTGGGGGCACCTACCCTCTGGAATGAGCTTCCCCCAGGACTTCGACAACTTCCAGACCTCCGGACTTTTCGCCGCGAGCTTAAAACATATCTATTCTTTCGAGCAGGACTGGCTTAATAGGGTTTTAAATAAGGATTTTATTGGGGTTTATTTTATATTTTGTATTGTATTTTAAATTTAGGCTATTGGAATAAGTTTTTTAAAATATTGTTTTTATTGAATGTATTGTCTTTATTTTATCTGCCTGTTCACCGCCCTGAGTCCTCCGGGAGAAGGGCGGTATACAAATTAAATTATTATTATTATTATTATTAAATAGAGTTGGAAGGGACCATGTAGGTCATCTAGTCCAATCCCCCCACCCAAGCAGGAGACCCTACATTTTGCGGTTGCGCGCGGGGGGTCGTGTGCGTGTGTGCCCACACCCATAATTCAACGCGCCCCGCCCCAGTGCATGTGCACATGAGCCCTCCTTGCTCCCTCTGCTTTTGACGTGTGATGGCATGGTGGGACCGGTAGACCCATTTTTCGCCCTCCCCAGGCTCCAGAGGCTTTCTTGGAACCACGGGAGGGTGAAAACGGACTTCCCCACCCTCCCCCGAGGCCGGAAATGCCCCCCAACTTCTGGTTGGCCTGGAAGGCCTGAAAATCAGCTGGCTGGTGAGTGCATGCACATTGGAGCTGAGCTAGGGCAACGCTCGCATGCCCACCTATATGGCTCCGCGTGCCACCTCTGGCATGCATGCCATTGGTTCGCCATCACGGCCCTCCATCATTTCTGACAAATGGCAGTCCAATCTCTTCTTTGAAAGTCTCAAGTGATGAAGCTCCCACCACTTCTGTTCCATGGGTTGATTGCTCTCACTGTCAGAAAATTTCTCCTTATTTCCAGGTTGAATCTCTCCTTGTTCAGTTCCAAATCCATTATTCCTTGTCTGGCCTTCAGGTGCTTTAGAAAATAGGTTGACCTCCTCTTCTCTGGGGCAGCCCCTCAAATATTGGAACACTGAAATCATGTCTCCCCTGGTCCTTCTCTTCACTAGACTAGCCACGCCCAGTTCCTGCAACCGTTCTTCATTTGTTTTAGTCTCCAGTCCCCTAATCATCCTGGTTGCTCTTCTCTGCACTTTTTCTAGAGTCTCCACATCTTTTTTATAGCGTGGTGACCAAAACTGGGTGCAACATTCTAGGTGTGGTCTTACTAAGGCTTTATAAAGTGGTATTAGTTCCTCACTTGATCTTGATTGTATCCCTCTGTCAATGCAATTTAGGATTGCCTTGGCTCTTTTGGCTGCCGCTGCACACTGCTGGCTCATATTTAGCTGGTTGTCCATTAAGACCTCAAGATCCCTCTCACAGTTACTGCTATTAAGCCTGGTTTCACTTGAAATGATAAGTTTTCACATTGTCATGGCGGCGTCACATGATGTATTAGGACTCCGCCCCCTTTGCTAAACTGGGTGTGGGTATGTCCAGCGTGTGATGTAGCCCATGGGCCGCGAGTTTGACACCCCTGGTGTAGGGGACCCTGAATTAAGTCTCTAACTTTTCAATAGTCTTCAAGAGGAGCCAATGGTGGGATTCAGCTGGTTCTGGCCAGTTCGGGTGAACCGGTACTTAAATTGCTGGCTGGCTCCATCCCTCCCTGCCCCACCCCTTTCAGGAGTCCCCACGTGCCCCATTTTGGCTCCCAGGAGGCTGCAGGGAGGCCTACTAGTCCCAAAATGGGGTGAGGTGAGGGTGTGGCGCTCCCCCCCCGTGGCCCATTTTTGCTTCTAGAAGGCTGCAGTGAGACCTACTAAACCCCAAATGGGGTGCACGGGGTGTGGCGCCCCCATTTTTGCTCCCAGGGGGGGTGCAGGAGGCCAAGTGCTGCCTGTCACAACCCCTGGTGACGCCCACCATGGCCACGCCCACCCAACCGGTCATTAGGGCAGAGAACTGGTTGCTAAATTATTAAATCCCACCATGGAGGGCAGCCCATATAGTGTTCTGTCCTCTGTCGCCTCCATCCAAGTGATGGCTTAATTAGCTGGCACTATCAGCTCTGGCAGTAAAATAGCGAGCATCTGCCAAGTGTCTCCGTTATCTCCCTCGACACCGATGAGTCAACCAGGAACAAACTTCAGCTCTTAGTTAACGAAGAGGCACAGCAGTTCTTGCTGCCTTTATATCCTGTGGGGTGTGGCTCCATGACTCAGCACTTCCTAGGCCTGCCCCACCCTTGCTTCTGTTGTTCCCGCCTCTCCTGCCTACGAAACCTAGGGTCCAACCAATCCTGATTGCCATCAGCTGGGTCTGAAGGCATGGTCTGGGGGGGGAAAGAGTCAGGGGACGGAGGCCTCGTTATCTCTTCCACCTGGCCTGCCTCTGGCTCCTGGAGCTGAGCCAGGGAAGCCGGTGCTCCCGAGGTAAGTCCTGATGGCCCTTCCCCTCACTTTCCAAGTCACTTTCTGGCAGGGGGCCCGGCTCCAAGTCACTTTCTGGCAGGAAGCCCGGCTCGGGGGGTGCAGACACAACATATAGAGTGCCTTTCTTGTGGTAGAAACATGACTAAGGCAAGAGTAGCTGTGAGCAATCGGCCCTCAAGATGAATTCTACCTCAGCTACAGCTGTCACCTGTTCCAGATGTATCCCTCTACTGCCATCTACTGGTCTCTCTGATGTTCAATGTGCTCAAGGGCACCCATATGTTTTGTGAAGCTACTCAAGTTATCGGTTTTTGGCTTGGTAGCCAAGGAGGCAGCAAGGAGATTTTGCTTAAGAGAAAGGAGTCAGGCCAATGGTGGGTTTCAATTTTTTTTACTACCAGTTCTGTGGGAGTGGCTTGGTGGGTGTGGCATGGTTGGTGGGCATGGCTTAGTAGGCGTTGCAGGGGAAGGATACTGTAAAATCTCCATTCCCACCCCACTCCAGGGGAAGGTTACTGCAAATCCCCATTTCCTCCCAATCGGCTGGGACTCGGGAGGCAGAGAATAGATGGGGGCGGGGCCAGTCAGAATTTTTACTACCGGTTCTCCGAACTACTTAAAATTTCCGCTACCGGTTCTCCAGAACTGGTCAGAACCTGCTGAAACCCACCTTTGAGTCAGGCAATGAAATGTCCCAAGGTTGCTTCCCCCACCCCAAAAGGCAACTGGACTTTCTTATTTTTCTTTTGAAGACATTTCGCTTCTCATCCAAGAAGCTTCTTCAGCTCTGACTGGATGGTGGGGAATGGAAGGATTTATACTCTTTGCAGACAGCTGGTCCTTTGCATTCTTTTAGAGAGATGTTGAGGCTACTTGGAGGTTTATCTGTGTCCTCAGGGTCACCTGAGTCATTGAGAAGCTGGAATTGTGGTTTTCTGCCTTGTGTTCCTTCACCGTTGAATACAGGGGTAGGCTGTTGAGTCTGTGTTATCTGCATCTCAAACTGAAACTAAAACCCCCTTCAATAAAATCATTGGGATCCCTCCCTTTTCTCTTTCTCTCTCTCCCCCCCCCACCTTGCAAATAAAATAATATCTTCCCCTAGATGTCACATAACCACATCCTTTGTTACACCGTAGCCCAGGATCCAAAGTCAGAAAGCAATGAGAAACGGTGATTGTTGAGTTTCCCATTTTTGATGCCACTTGTAGTCAAAGCAAGAAAGTTCAGGCATGGATTTCTGGCTATTTTTCTTCTGTTTTCATTTCAACTGTAAGTTAATCCTCTTGGGAAAAAAATAGGAGAGGAGGAGAAGGAAGAAGTGGAGAAGGAGGAGGAGAAGGAGGAGGAGTAAAAGAAGGAGGAATAGAAAAGGAGAAGAGGTAGAACAAGAAGAAGGAAGAGGAGAAGGAGAGGAAGAAGAAGGAAGAGAAGGAGAAGGAGAAGGAGAAAGAAGAAGAGAAGGAGGAAAAGGAAAAGGAGGAGAAGAAGAAGGAAGAGAAGGAGGAGGAAGAGAAGGAGGAGGAGGTGGAGGAAGAAGATGAGAAGAAGAAGAAGGAAGAGAAGGAGAAGGAGAAGGAGAAGGAGAAGGAGTAGGAAAAAGAGGAAAGCAGAGGAGGAGGAGAAGGAAGAGGGGGGCAGCTTTGAATATCATTTATACCATAAATTGGCCATTCAGATGTTATTGTACAAGTTGGGCAGACACAGGAATGCTGATTAAGGCTGTTTTTTAATTCAGAAATTTTAAAGTTAACAATTAATTTAAAAAATCAACAATTTTCTTAATGGATGGATGGATAGAAGAAAAGATAGACAAAAGAGGAAAAGGAAGAAAGAAGGGATAGGAGGTGAAAGGGAGAAGGAAGGAAGGAAGGAAGGAAGGAAGGTTGGTTGTATAATCAGATCTGTTGCAAATAAATCTTCCAGCATTTGGGAATATCGTGTTCGTTTTCTGTCAGAAGAATACTTGCTGAGTTCATTAGACATAAATCTCAACCTTACTTTGAATTCTTGTCTCTGCAGTGTGGATCTCCATCTCCCAAGTGACACAAACCCCTGTGTATCAGGACCTCCAGGAAGCAAAGAGAGTCACAATCACTTGTAAATACAATTCTGCATACAGTTATTTCCATTGGTACCGGCAAAGGCCCGGAACGCCACTCTCCTACCTCTTGTCCATCGTTTCCAGCCAGAACGTTACTAAAGGAGGATTGACAGCAGAATATCTGGATAACGGTCAGAGAAGTCGCCTCCACCTTCCCAACTCTCTGCTTCAAGACTCAGGGACCTACTTTTGTGCTGTCACTGCACAACGATTCAGGAAGTCAGCAACCCACAGTCAAAACTTGACTGATTCTGAAGCTTCCTCTGTACCTTGACTGGGTTGTCTCATTCTTCTTAGCTTAAACAATAAAGGTTGGGAGAACTGCTGTGAATGAAATCAGTAAGGTCTAGATCCATGATGGTGAACCTATGGCATGCGTGCCACAGGTGGCATGCAGCGCCCTCTCCGTGGGCCGTCACCCCAGTTCAGCTCTGCCGCGCATGTGCGCTCACCTCCTGCCAGCCAGCTTGTCATCGGGTCTTGCTGTGACCCAGACCCAGTGTTGTGCCTTGCTCGCTCCCCCCGCCGCAGCCGGGCCCCTCTTATCTCCTGCCGGACGCTGATAGTACAGAAGAATGTCCTGGCATGCCTCCAGCCCCCAGCCCTGGCACCATGCCCTGACAAACCGAACAAACAAACCTCCCTCCGATAGCATGTGCGCCTGAAGCCAGCCACGAGCTGGGATTACCAACAGCTGGAGACGAAACAATGCAATGGATAGATCCATGCTTCCGGAGAATGGAGAGGCGACGTCAGCAAAAGGAAGGGAGGGGCAGGCCTGGATAAGTGCTGAGTCATGGAGCCACACCCCATTGCCTATATAAAGGATCTGCTTTCTGGCATTCTCTGAGTCAGGCAAAGTCTAATCTGGATTGCTGAAGTCACACCTTGGATTCCTGCCTGCCCTGAGGACCCTGATAGGACTTTGGCAGAGCTGCAGAGGCACGCTTGATACGGACTTCCCCAACCCGGCCGTCAGAGGAGGAATGGGACACGACACCCAAGTAGGTAGTAATAAACTTAGTCCGTGGAAAAACAAACTTTATTCAAACAGCTGGGAATTACTTCATTCCCAGCGTCGTTCAACTCAAAGTAAAACAAATGCCTCCCAACACAAATTCCTCAGTTATCTCACAAACCTTAGTCCAATTAGGCAAACTTCCAAAGGCCCTTCCCGGCAAACATCCAGAAGCCACAAAAACAAAGACGTACACAAAGCAGAAGACGGAGCAGAAGACGCAGCTACAACGTTGTTTTCCGGCAAAGCTGAAACGCCGGTGCTGGTCTGTTTTAAGCCTTATGGGAGGGGCCAATAATCTCTTGGCCCTACCCCAAGTCGTCCTCTTTGCTTGAGCTGCTCTTGCCTTCTGGCAGCTCTTCTCATGTGTGCATTAGGAACAGGCTCCTCCTGTTCCTCTGCCTCACTACTATCAGTCTCTGGAGGCTCTGGAGTCTGCACCTCACTTCCCAATGGCCCTGGCCTCACCTCAGCCTCATTGCTGTCTGACTCTGTTGCCAGTTCCATAGGCTGCTGATGGACCACAACAGGTCTCCGCTGCGCATGCACGAGGTTGGGGTGCATAAGAGGGCCATGCATGCATGCGTGGAGGGCAGGGCGCCCATGTGCGGGGTGCATGTCGTGAGGCCACATGCCATGTGCAGGGTGTGGGGTGCATGCGTGGGGCTGCACACGCATTGCATTTTGTGGGTTCGGGTATGCGCATGAGCATTTGTGTTCACACGTTTTTGGCACTTGGTCTGGAAAAGGTTAGCCATCACTGTCTTAAGAGTTTGTCTGAGCTAAGTTTGGTTGAAGCTTGGCTGAGGCAGTGCTGAGGCACTACATTGCAGAATCTTTAGGAGATTGTGCAATACAGTGAGCTCTGCTGCTTGTGGGTTAATCCTATTATGCCCTGGAGGGTCATGTCTTAATCCCATCATCCTGGAACTGAAGGTCTTTTGTTTTGTAGATAGGCTGGCCCAGTCTTTCTTAATGGGCAAAAAATATCTAATGGGGGCTATTAAGAAAGACGGGAGCTGCGCCTTTCTGTCTCCAAGAGCATGTTTTTCCATTCCTCCTTCAGGGAAATATAATATTCTGTCTTTTTAAAAATTTCTCAAAATATTTTATAGAAATAGAATAACAGAGTTGGAAGGAATCTTGGAGGTCTTCTAGTCCAACCCCCTGCTTAGGCAGGGAACCCTACACCACCTCAGACAAATGGTTATCAAATTTCTTCTTAAAAACTTCCAGGGTTGGAGCATTCACAACTTCTGGAGGCAAGCTGTTCCACTAGTTAATTGTTCTAACTGTCAGGAAATTTCTCCTTAGTTCTAGGTTGCTTCTCTCCCTGATTAGTTTCCGCCCATTGCTTCTTGTCCTACCCTCAGGTGCTTTGGAGAATAACTTGACTCCCTCTTCTTTGTGGCAGCCCCTGAGATATTGGAACACTGCTATCATGTTTCCCCTAGTCCTTCTTTTCATTAAACTAGACATACCCAGTTCCTGCAGCCGTTCTTCATATGTTTTAGCCTCCAGTCCCCTATTCATCTTTGTTGCTCTTCCCTGCACTCTTTCTAGAGTCTCCACATCCTTTTTACATCGTGGCGACCAAAACTGAATGCAGTATTCCAAGTGTGGCCTTACCAAGGCATTATAAGGTGGCACTAACACTTCACGTGATCTTGATTCTATCCCCCTGTTTATGCAGCCCAGAACTGTGTTGGCTTTTTTAACAACTGCTGCACACTGCTGGCTCATATCTAAATGGTTGTCCACTAAGACTCCAAGACCCCTCTCACAGTTACTACTGTTGAGCAAGGTACCACCTATACTGTGTGTTATGTATTAACAGTTGTGCCTTTAAATATTTGAGCGGGAAATCAGCACGTTGCTGATTGGACGAAGCCTCCAGCAGAACTGTATAAAAGGAGAGGTTTTTCCCCCAGCCTGTTGCTGGGTTCACCCTATATTAAAGAGCTGTTGTCACTACCCTGGTCTCCAGCCTCATTACTTCCCGAACTTAACATTGGCGACGAAGGTGGGATATCGAGGCTAAGGAGAACCAGAACCGAGCTGAAGCACGCTAGTCCCGAACCCAGCAAACTCAGGGCAGAAACGCGGAAATGGCAAACACGCCACCCGCACCGTACAACCCGGGCAAGGAGAAATGGGGAACATATATGACCCGTTTCGAAAGCTTTCTAGAAGCCAACGAACTACAGGGGATCCCTGATAACCGCAAGCGGGCTTACTTCCTAACCCATGGCGGGCCGGAGGTAACGGAGATTGGGGAAGCCCTGGCAGAGCCAACGCCGATACAATCGGTATCGTGGCCGACTCTGCAGACTTTGCTGAAGAACCATTTCGCACCGACGCCGTCCAAATACGTGCAGCGGTTTGAATTCGGAGAACGTAGACAGATGGAGGCGAGTCCATCGGTGACTACATGGCCGCTTTAAGAAGGCGTCCAAGGACTGCGGATACCGAGACTTAGGCGAAGTGCTACTCGAGCAACTCATCCGAGGTCAAGGACATCCGCCTCGGCGGCGACTGCTAGCCAGGAGCAACCTGACACTAGCCACCGCTCTGGGCGAGGCCAGAGCACACGAAATATCTACTAAAGCAGCAGAGACTCTGCAAAAGCCTCTTCAATCCAAGGCGAGCGCAAAGCCAGCGCCAGTACACCAGGAGGAGATTCAGTCCGAATCCGAAGGTGAGGCGAGGATGAGGAAGGGTCTGCCGGACCGAGAAACGCGACACTGAGGACCGTGGCGAGTGCGGAAGCTGCGGAGGGCAGCATCAGCGCCAACGCTGCAGGTTTAAAGGCGCAACATGCGGCGGTGTGGGAAGAAAGGACACTTAGCTCAGGTTTGCAGAGCGGCCCAACCTTCCCGAAAATTCAAATCGGCCAATCAAAGCGGAACCGGAAAGGCGGCCCGCGATTGGTTCAAACAAGAAAGGCGCGAAGTCTAACCAAGCGACTGTCATTATAGGCGCGCCTCAACCAACGTGGAAAGAAGATTTTCCACAAAGCCCAAGATCGAGTGCGGTGCAGGCTTGAAGTGGACACGGATCAGCGATCACCATCATGTCCTGGGACACCCTGGCGAAGTCGCTGCCGTCCGTCGCGAAGCGCCATCTGCAAGCACAGCGGCTACGAGTGCACGACTACCAGGGGAATCGCATCCCTGTTCGAGGGACCACCTCCGTCCGAGTCGAGTACGGCCCTCACAAGAAGACCCTGCCCATCACGATCGTCGAAGGAACTCTGCCCAGTCTGTTGGGACTAGACTGGTTTCGTGCCCTGGGCATGGGAGTGACTGGCATCTACAGAAGTGACTGCAATTTGAAAGACATTCTCTTTAACGAGTTCGAAGATGTCTTCAAGGACTGCCTGGGCAAGTACAAGGGGACCCCTATTTCCTTCAACTTAGACCCCCAGGTAGCCCCCATTAGGCTTAAGGCGAGGAGAGTCCCTTTTGCCCTAAAACCACAAATCGATAAGGAGCTGGACAAGCTCATAAACCAGGGGATTTTGGTGCCAGTCGATCACGCAAAGTGGGAGACGCCAATCGTCACCCCCATCAAATCGGACGGGTCAATTAGAATTTGCGCTGACTACAAGGCGACGCTTAACAAAGCCTTACAGAAAAGCGTACCCGGTTCCGTGGTGCAACACTTATTGCACTCTTTGGGGCAAGGGCAAGTCTTTGCAAAGTTAGACTTGGCCCAAGCCTACCAACAACTGCCAGTAGACGCCCGCACAGCCAAGCCCAAACGATTGTGACGCACAGGGGGCATTCAAGTGCACCCGATTGCAATTTGGGGTTAGTGTGGCACCAGGGCTGTTCCAAAACCTGATGGAACGACTACTGCAAGGGCTCCCAGGGTAGTTCCTACTGATGATGTCCTAATTTCAGGGGAAAACATGGAGGAATTGGGGGAGCGGTTAAGAAAGGTCTTGAGCATTTTCCGGACAGCCGGGTTAAAAGTCAAGACAAATAAATGTCAGATAGGGGTCGAATCGGTCGATTTCTTGGGCTACCGGATAGACAAGAAAGGAATTCACCCTACTGAGAGCAAAGTTAAGGCAATTAGGAAGGCTCCAGCGCCCAACAACAAAGCAGAGCTGCAGGCATTCCTGGGATTGGTTAATTTTACGCGGTCTTTTAAAGAACAAAGCAACTGCTATGGAACCGCTGCATAGGCTCTTAGGGAAAAATACTGTTTGGTCTTGGGGAAAGTCAGAAGATAGGGCTTTTGAAGCAGTAAAGAACCTGCTCTCAAGTGATAGCCTGCTCATCCAATATCACGACTCACTACCCCTAGTGCTGGTTTGCGATGCGTCCCCTTATGGGGTGGGGGCTGTACTCAGCCATAGACTTCCAAACGGCACAGAAGCCCTATAGCGTTCTACTCTAGAACGATGTCCTCCCCAGAGAGGAACTACAGCCAATTAGACAAAGAAGCATTAGCCATTGTATCAGGGGTCAAAAAATTCCATGAGTATGTCTTTGGGCGGAATTTTGAAATCGTGACTGACCACAGACCGTTACTTGGATTACTGGCTGGCGACCGGCCAACGCCTGTGGCACTTTCGCCACGTTTGACTCGATGGACTATATTTTTAGCCGCTTACTCATACAAGCTGCAGCATCGACCGGGAAAGAGGTGGGGCATGCAGACGCATTGAGCCGATGCCCACTGCCAGGGCGATCAAGACCCCACTCCGGGACACCCATCCTCCTTATTGACTCGTTGACTCTGGCCCAGTCACATCAAGGAAGTGGCTCGGCATCATACCGGACATTGTGTTAAGGACTGTACCGGTTGGGTACAGAGAGGTGGCGCTGCCGGGCGAGCGGTTCAAAGAATTTGTTAAGAAACGTGATGAGCTCTCGGCTCAAGGGGTGCCTGTTATGGGGTGATCGTGTAATAATTCCTGTTAAGTTAAGGGAAAGGTATTGGACCTCCTCCACGAGGGTCACCCAGGCATCGTAAGGATGAAGGGTTAGCTAGAAGCTATGTATGGTGGCCACTCATGGGCCAGAGATTGCTGAGAGGGTAGGGAAATGCCAAGCTTGCCAAGAGTCCAGACCGCTACCCCAACAGCCCCAGTCAGAGAATGGGAAAAGCCCCAAGGGCCTTGGTCAAGAATCCACATTGACTTTGCTGGCCCTTTCACGCCAAACGCGTTCCTAGTGGTGGTGGGCGCATTTTCCAAATGGTTAGAGATCATACTTATGAAGTCCACCACAGTCAAGCAGTAATCGCAACCCCGCGCCACCTATTCGCAACTCACGGGTTGCCGGACACTCTGGTGTCCGACAATGAGCCCAATTCACGGCAGCCCAGTTTGAAGAGTACCTGGCAGAGGAAGGCATCCGACATGCCCTCTCTGCACCTTTCCACCCTGCGTCGAATGGCCTTGCAGAGCGTTCCGTCCGAGCGCTAAGGAGGCATTGTCCAGGCTCAAGCCAGGTGACTGGCAAACAAAATAGACTTTTTCCTAGCCGTCCAGCACAGAACCCCAAGCACAGCCACTGGAAAAGCCCAGCCGAATTGCTAATGGGACGGAAACTCCGGTGCCCACTTGACCGCTTGAACCCCATTACACACCCGAGGGTTACAAGGGGAGCTAGAAAAACAAGGAAATGAGCATAGGCGACCGGTGTGGGCCCGAAACTATGGGGACGGCCCGAGTTGGGTCGCGGACAAGTAACAAAAGTAACAGGGCCAAAATCGTACGTGGTAGAGCTACCAGACAACCGAGTGTGGCGGCGCCACATAGATCAGTTAAGGAAACGAATAACTGACCAAACCAAACCAACAGAGACAGGTAATGACCAATACCACTTTGAATCCACAGCTGACAATGACCCGGGGGAGGCGCAAGACTTAGCTGAGGTCCCAGAGTTCCAGCGACGCCATCAGGTCCCCGAGGAAGCAGAAAATTCCAAAATTAATCCAAGGCCGGATGGCCAAGAAAAAGAGTCGCAATAATCCAGAGCCCGATGGCCCAGAGAAAGAGCTGGGAGGAGAAAACAGCCCCTCCGACCAGCTCAAAACACCACCCAGAACTGAACCGCGCAGGTCAGAAAGAACTAGGAGACGCCCAGGTTATTTGCGTGACTACGTCGAAAAATAACATGTAAATAAATATGTAAATAAGACCAAGTGTTTTCTGGGAGGGGAGGAGTGTTATGTATTAACAGTTGTGCCTTTAAATATTTGAGCGGGAAATCAGCACGTTGCTGATTGGACGAAGCCTCCAGCAGAACTGTATAAAAGGAGAGGTTTTTCCCCCAGCCTGTTGCTGGGTTCACCCTATATTAAAGAGCTGTTGTCACTACCCTGGTCTCCAGCCTCATTACTTCCCGAACTTAACACTGTGCCTGTGCATTTTTTCTAGGAGAGCGGGAGATCTTCCCTCACTGCTAATCTGTCTCCTATTGTAGACTAAGTGGGAAATGTTTTATAGTTTCGTTTAATGAAGTCTTGTTTCTTCTCCCCACTAGATGGCAATAAGAAGCTCTGGAGTTTGAGAAGAACCTCCTACAGTGAGGGTCTCCAACCTTGCCTGGTAGACTTCAACCCCCAGAATTCCCCAGCCAGCAAAGTTGAAGTTCTCCAGGCTTAAAGATGCCAAGGTTGGAGACCGCTGTCTTAGAGAAGACTCAACCAGTGAAAGAAAGAGCCCATGAAAAGAATCCTTTTGTCAGAGTTTTGGAGCGTGACAAACCAGAGTGACTAATACTATGAGATAAACCCAGGAGCAAAACACAGCACACAGAGCCTTTAGATAATTAACAGTGGTTTATAAACACCTAAATATTTACAGATTCATATGTGGTTAAATACCTTATCATACAACTACTGATACACGGAGAGCAATGAGATACACGACAAGAGAGAACATAAGGAGAAGGCATGAGGAGAGGGAATGCCCTCTATGGCTTCCCTTATATAGGCAGCTTCTTACCCAACTTTTTAAAGTGGCAGTAACCCTGCTGCCTCAGTCCCATAGATTCAGCTTCCAGTTGCCTCTGCTTACAACCTCTCATCAGCTTACAGCTCTTAAATCTACGCTGACACCTTTGTTCTTGACTGCGGTGCTGATTTTCAATGCTTATATGTCGTATAGTTATTTCATGCTTATGCTCAGGGGTGAAATGCTCCCGGATCGGACGGGATCGCACGATCCGGTAGCAATGGCGGCTGCTGGTTCGGAGGACCGGTAGCAAAAATCCCTGGCCCTGCCTCCCTGCCTCTGCTGAGCTGCACCATCTGCAGAGGTTTTTTTTTTTTTACTTTTAAAAGCTGGTTTTGCTTCAGCAGAAACAGGCCTTTAAAAGTAAAAAACAGCAGAACCTTACTTGTACTCTTACTTGTAGAAAACATGTTTTCTACAAGTAAAAGTAGAGATTCTAAGGCACTTACCTGATTACTGAGGAACTCATGGCCACAGCCTGAAAGCAGTTTCAGTTTCAGCCCAGACAGAATCAATCTATTCTGCTAATCTATTTCCTCGGTGATCAACTGGCTGGATTTGCTGGCTGAGGAACTCTGGGATTTGAAGTCCACAATAAAATAAAATAAAATAAAATATTTGTGCAGCTTTCTGAGATTTGGTATGTTTCTGTAGTGTTTCACTCTAACTACACAAACACAAAAAATCTCAGAAAGCTGTATGTGGCATATTGTGTGTGTGATTGTGTGTGTGTGTGTGTTAGTTGTGTGTGTGTAAAGTGTGAAAGTTGGTTTTTGAGCTTTTTGTGGTTGTGTGAAGTGTGAAGTGGAGCCGCTTTTACACTGGGTGTGAGTCAGTTGTGTTTATTTATTTATTTATTTATTTATTTTGTCACAATATCATACAAAAAGATTATATAGTATATACACATATAAACATATATAGGAAGAAGAAAAGAAGAACAATAGGACAGGAACGGTAGGCACGTTTGTGCGCTTATACATATATGGTCCTCTTAGGAATGGGGTGAGGTCAATAGTAGAAAGTTTTTGGTTAAAGCTATTAGGATTATGGGAAGAGACCACAGAGTCAGGTAAAGTATTCCAAGCACTGATGATTCTGTTGCAGAAGTCATATTTTCTGCAATCTAGATTAAAGCGGTTTACATTAAGTTTAAATCTATTGGTTGCCCTTGTATTATTGCAATTAAAGCTGAAGTAGTCTTTGACAGGAAGGACATTACAATAGATGATTCTGTGAGTTAAACTTAGGTCTTGTCGAAGGCGACGGAGTTCCAAGTTTTCTAAGCCTAGGATTTCAAGTCTGGTGGGATAAGGTATTTTGTTGTTTTCAGAGGAATGGAGAACTCTTCTTGTAAAATATTTCTGGACACGTTCAATTGTATTGATGTCAGAGATGTGGTGAGGGTTCCAAACAGGTGAGCTGTATTCTAGAATTGGTCTAGCAAATGTTTTATATGCTCTGGTTAGTAGTGTGGTGTTTTGGAAAAGAAGCTACACAAAATTAGGTTTACAACTCTTAGAGCTTTTTTGCTATGTAGTTGCAGTGGGCTTTGGCATAGATCATTTGACATGAAAACTCCAAGGTCTTTAACGGGATGGGGTCGTCTGTAAGGTAATGTCCATCTAGTATGTACTTAGTTTTAGAGTTCTTTTTTCCTATATGTAAGACTGAGCATTTGCTGGTTGAAATTTGGAGCTGCCAATTTTTAGACCAAGCAGTTAGATGGTCAAGGTCGTTTTGAATGATAGAAGTGTTGTCTGTGGTGTTAAATAGTTTGACATCGTCAGCAAAGAGAACACAATTACTTGAGATATGGTCACAAAGATCATTAATGTATAGAATGAAGAGTGTTGGTCCAAGGACGCTGCCTTGAGGAACGCCACTCTTGACAGGAACAGGATTTGATAAAGCATTGCCAATTTTGACCACTTGTTGTCTGTTAGACAGAAAAGCAGATATCCATTTGTGGAGGGGTCCTGAGATGCCATAGGATGTTAGTTTAAGGAGAAGTTTATCGTGTACTACTGAGTCAAAAGCTTTGCAGAAGTCTATGTAGATTGCATCTATTGATTTGCCTTGATCTAGATTTGAAGTCCATATTGAGAAGTTGTAAGTTACATGATAACTTTTTCCTGAAACCAAATTGTTTGTTGGAGAGTAGGTTGTTAGTTTCTAAGTGTGAGGTAATGGATTGATTGATGATAGATTCCATGACTTTGCAGGTGACGCAGCAAAGGGAGATCGGTCTGTAGTTTTCGACTAAGCTGGGGTCTCCTTTTTTGAAGATGGGGATGACTGTGGCTAGTGACCAAAGTTTGGGAAGAGAACTGGTAGTGAAAGCTTTATCAAAGATAATACTTAGGGGTTCAGCTATATTAATGGAAAGTTTTTTTAAGAAATATGCACATAGACCATCAGGTCCAATAGAAAGCGATGGTTTTAAGTTGTGAAGAGCTTTACCAACGTTGTCTTCTGTGAAATCTATATGAGTTAAATCATCATAGTCATTGCTGGTTCGTTTGTGGAATGTTGGATATGTGTTATCGGAGTTAACAAAAACTGAGCCAAAGAAAATGTTGAAGAGGTTTGCTTTGACTGTTTCGTCATTGCATTCTTTGTTGTTAGAATCTTTTAGTGGTGGGATGGATCTTGAATCTTTAAGTTTACTGTTGACAAAATTATAAAAGGCACGATTGGAATTTGTGCGTAGAAGGTTTTCTTCTTGCTTGGTGTGGTAATTTGTGCATTCAGTTTTTATTTGGTTGCATATGTTTCTGTAACGGTTTCTGAAGTTTGTAACATAGCCTTTTTTGTTTCTTTTCCAGAGGATTTTTTTGATTGAAGCTTTTTATTGATATGGGTAGTTTGTTTTCTTGGACATGGTAGTCATTCGTGGTACATATAATTTAATGACTCTATTGATTTCAAGTAGGAAGATTCTATAGAGGTCATCAGCGGTTATGCAGGTTGCAAACAGATTTTGCCAGTTCAGAAGTGAAAGATCGTTGTTTATAAGGTCGTAATTGGCTTTCTTGAAGTTGTAGTTGGGAGTTCTGGTGTTATGACGATTTAAGTATGGACGTATATTGAGACGAAAATCAATCATGCAGTGGTCACTGTTTGAAAAAGGTTCTTTAATTTGTAGTCCGTAAATTGAGTTTGGATTGTTGCAGAAGATGAGGTCAAGGCAGTTGTTGAGTCTTGTATTGTTAGTTACAAGTTGTTCAAGACCTAGGTTTGTAACAGCGTTGTATAGTGTAGTATGGATTGGGTCAGTTGAACATTCATTGGTTGTCCAGTTAATGAGAGGTAGATTTAAGTCACCCAGGAAGATAAGAGGGTATGGGCAAGAGGTAGTCCATGTTAGCATTGAGGTTAGCATATTTGCGTGGGTAATGTCATAGTCGGGGGCTCTGTAGCATAGTAAGAATCGAAGAGTAGTGCCAAGGGATGAGTCGCATACTATAGTTTCAGGAAGAGAGAGTTTATGTGCCACTTGGATATTTTTAGATTCAGTGTTTTTGTAAAGATAGCCACTCCACCACCTCTTGGTTTTCCGATCTGATCGATAGACTTGATATTCTTTGTTTGAGATAATGGAGTCAGGAAGGATGAATTCAGCCATGTTTCACAAACAAAAATGATATCAAATGTGCCACTGTTTAATAAGAGGATAAATTCAGGTAATTTGTTGACTATGCTTCTTGCATTTATCAATTTGCATTTGAGATCTGATATGATTGGTGTTGAAGAGGTAAGGGGCGTGCATACCTAGATTTGGGTGTTAGTAGGTTGGGGGTTGTGGACAATAGATGGTTGTATAGATGGTTGGATGGTAGTTTGGGTGTTTGGATGGATGGTTGTTTGGATGGCTGGTTGGGTGGATTGTTGGGTGGCTGTTTGGATGGCTGGTTGGATGGCTGTTTGGATGGCTGCTTGGATGGCTGCTTGGATGGCTGTTTGGATGGTTGGTTGGATGGTTGGTTGGATGGCTGGTTGGATTGTTGGTTGGATGGCTGTTGGTTGGATAGCTGGTAAGATGGTTGGTTGAATGGGAGGTAGGGGGATGGGTACTTGATTGAATACTGGGATGGCTGGTTGATTGTTATGGGTGATGGGCGGTTTGGGTGATTTTTGATTGCAGGTTTTATTTTTATGCAATCAGCATGGTAGTCGATGTATAGGTTGGATTCACCATTGTCTTGTCTTCTTTTAAGTTCTGTGCGAAGTTCACGAGGCGTATCCTTTAGAAAGGATAGGCCAGGACGTGATCTAAGTTTACTGTAGGTAGGGTTGGATTTAGCAATTGAGTTTATAGTATTTATGAATTTGCGTTTACTGTCCTCATTAGTGCATATAACTCTACAAAATCTTGGTGCTGTTGTCCCATCGCTGTTTTTATAATCTGGTCCATCTCTGGAGACAGCAATTATTTCATTTGGGGAGATGGTTGATGAATTATAATTTCCAATGATGTTGTGAATCTTATTGATATCTGGTTCATTTGTGTTTTCAAGTCCAAATAATATTGCATTATTTATTTTTTGTCCTCTCTCCATTGCATCTCTGATTAGTTGATTAGTAGTTGTTTGTTGTTTGGGTTGTGTTGTATTAATTTGATGTCTAGGTTGAGTTGTAAGTTGTATATTTTGTGGTGATAGATGAGTTTGGAAGAGATTTAGATCATTAGAGTTTTCATTTTTTAGTGTTGAAATTTGTTTTATCAAATCTGTGAAACTTTGTTCAATAACTGATAGAATTTTTTTTTCTAAGTTTTGTTCAATATTTTGAATTTTTTTTTCTAGGTTTTGTTCAATATTTTGAATTCTTTTTTCTAGGTTTTGTTCAATAGCTTGTAATCTTTTATCTATGTTTTGTTCAATAGTTGTTAATCTTGATTCTAAGATTTTATCAGCGTTTGATTTTCTGGCTGGCATAATGATGATCTTTCTTATTCCTTTGTTGTGTTGTGTTGTGTTGTGTGTGTGTAAAGTGTGAAAGTTGATTTTTGGTACCTCTTATTGTTTTTTTATACTTTGTTTATTATTTTTATTATTTATTGTTATTGGCCACGCCCACCAAGCCATCTGACCACCAAGCCACGCCCATCAATTAAGCCACGCCCACAGAACCGGTAGGGAAAATTTTTAGATTTCACCCCTGCTTATGCTTATATATACCATTGTGACAAAATAAATAAATAAATAAATAAATAAATAAATAAATAAATAAATAAATAAATTTTCTCAGTAACTCAGTAGAGACCATTTGTGCCTTACAGGTAGGTTTGGAGATCCTTTTCTTATTCTCTGGAGAATCTTATTTGGGCTGCTTGCTCTGCGTACATCAAGGAAATAACCCTTGAGGAAAAACTTGGAAGAATGAAAGGAAATCTCATTCGTCATCTTCAGGCTTTAGCTTCGTGCTTCTGGGAGCAATGTGTGATTGCAGCTGTTTCTTCCTTTTAAAAGGAAGAGACAGCTGCAATCACAATCACAACTGAAGCCTGAAGATGACGAAAGAGACTTCGTTGAAACATCGCCAAGGCACTTCCAATTTTACGCGGGAGAAAACCCGAATAACCAAAGACCTACATACAAACACCCGCGAAAACCTCAGAAAACAAACAATGAAAGGAAATTTTATACAACTGAAAAATTTGACAAGGTGCTTTCCTTGGAAAGGCCAATGACGCTGAAAGGAAGCCACTGTAGTGATCCCCATTGGATCCACTTCTTCCTAGTGTATTCCGGCACGTCCAGGGTCTGCTTTTTGGATCATTGAATGTCACTTTGCACGGTCAGCTGCATCTCCAGGGCTCAGGCCCGTGGATTGCATACCTTTGTTGATGGACGCCCGCTGGGTCACCGGCCATTAACTTCTAATTGGTAGGCAGTCTTGGATACGGTGGAAGGTGTTGCTCTCAGGTCATGTCCAGGGTTGGTCTTCAAAAATTTTAGCATGGGGTTCTCTGCCTGGTTGTTGGGTGGGCATGGCCATGGTGGGTGTGGCCTAGTTGGCCTCCAGCACCATGGTGGGTGGGTGTGTTTTTGCCCTCCCCAGGCTCTGGAGGCATTCCTCGAGACTTCAGGAGGGTGAAAACGGTCTCCAGAGGGCCTCAGGAGACCAGAAATGGGCCTGTTTCTGGCTTTCCCAAACTTCAGATAGGGCCAGTGGTGGGTTGCCCCCGGTTCACAAGAACCGGTAGTAAAACTGGCAGGAGGCTCCGCCCACTGACCGGGACATCATTAGGAAGCCTCTGCGCATGCGTGCGGCCCCTTTGTGAACTGGTAGTAAAGGTAAGTAGAACCCACTCCTGGGTAGGACCATTTTTCGTCCCCCCCAAGCCTCTGTGCGTACCATGTACTTACCTGCATCCAAAATGGGCCGCATGGGGACTCCTGGAAGGGGTGGGGAGGGGTGGGCAGGGCAGGGCCAGCCAGGAGTGGGATTTGGGAGTTCTCCAAACTGCACAGAATCTTAGCTAGAGGTTCTCCCGAACTCCCAGCAGCCCACCCCTAGACATGTCCATACTAGCGGAGCCGGCCTTCTCTTATCTTCTCTATAATTGGTGCCACACCAAAATGCTGTCGAATGGTATCATTTTGTGATGTGGTCAAGAAGGCAGATGCCTGATACCCAATGCAGCATTTGCATTTCCATGGCATGGAGAGAGCTTTTGGTCCCTCTTGTTGCTGCCCAGCATTCAGTGCCATACAGTGTAACAGGGTAGATGGTTGTCTTGTAAATGTTAGATTTAATAGCAAGAGCAAGAGCACTTAAACTGATATACCGCTTCCCAGTGCCTTCCAGCCCTCTCCAAGCGGTTTTACAGAGTCAGCCTATGGCCCCCAACAATCTGGGTCCTCATTTTACCCAACTCGGAAAGAATGGAAGGCTGAGTCAACCCTGAGCCTGGTGAGATTCGAACTGCCAAATTGCAGGCAGGCGGCAGTCAGCAGAAGTAGCCTGCAGTACTGCACTCTAACCATTGCGCCAACATGGCTCATAGATGGGTTGATGCATCACTGATCATTTACCCTTTTTTTTATTGACCAATTATCACTGTTCTCATTGGTGGTTGAAACAGTGATATTTATTTATTATTTATTTATAATTTAATTTCTATACTGCCCTTCTCCCGAAGGACTCAGGGCGGTTTACAGCCATATTAAAAAAAAAACAGAATACAAACCACAAATTTAAAAACAGAATTAAAACCAAATATTTAATAGGCCAAATCAACTAAAACGGTCATAGACCGACATAAAACCCATTTAAAATTTCGATTTAAAATTTCACTTAGGCCAGTCCTGCACGATGAAATAATAAGGTCTTAAGTTCACGTTTGAAGGTCCGGAGGTCGGGGAGTTGGTGCAACCCTGGAGGCAGCTCATTCCAAAGGGCTGGTGCCGCCACAGAGAAGGCTCTCCCTCTGGGGGCCGCCAACCGACTTTGTTTGGTCGACGGCACCCTGAGAAGGCCCACCCTGTGGGAGCGCACAGGTCGCTGGGAGGCTATCAGTGGCAGAAGGCGGTCTCGTAAATAGCCCGGTCCTAAGCCATGGAGTGCTTTAAAGGTGACGACAGCACCTTGAATTGCACCCGGAAGGCTACCAGCAGCCAGTCCAGGCCACGCAGGATAGGTGTTATATGGGAGCAACGAGGTGCTCCCTCTATCACCCGCGCAGCCGCATTCTGGACTAGCTGGAGCCTCCTGGTGCTCTTCAAGGGGAGCCTCATGTAGAGAGCATTGCAATAGTTCCATGCCGTGAATTGTTCATATTAGAAAACAACAGAACTATTTTAGCTTGTTTGCTGAAGAACTTGAGTTAAGATGAAGCTTTTATGTTCTGGATTTGTGGTATGTTCCTTCTTTGATCTACGTGAGTCAAAGCAGAGCTGAGCAGATCTTCAGTCCCCAGGAAGATCTGAGCACGAAGCCACCCACAAGATTTTGTCTGGGTTGTCACTTCCCTGTGTTTTTGGTGACAGAGTTGTCCTGCCTGTTGCAGAGAAAGGAAGAAGGATGGGTGATCTGGGGAGCAGGATCGTTGCTTTGCTGTTGGCCATCTCCACAGGTATCCTTCTCCTCTTATTGCTTCATTTATCATTGGCTTACTTTATGCCTCCCTAGGTGAGTTTAGGCGTTTAAATTGTTTGAATTTAAAACAAAAGTTATACAAAGAAAATCTGCAAAAGAATCAATGAGAAAATTAATTTCTTTCAATACTTAAGAGCGTAAAGGAAGAATTGGAAACATGAAAGGATAATTGCTTCTTTGAAAATTCTAAATAATTTGCTAACTAAACTTCTTGATGGAGTCCCTTCCTCCTTCCTTCCCTCCCTCCCTCCCTCTCTTCCTTCCTCCATCATTTTTTTAAAAATATTTTTTTTAGCAAAAAACAAAACAAAAACACACACCAAAAAACAAAACAAAACCAACCAGACATAACAAACACTAACATAAAATATATACTCCTTCTTTACACCAGCTTCGTTGTGGTATTCCTCTATTATTTACATTTTACCCCTCTCGTTTTCTTTAATTATACTTACCTTTTTGTCCCATAATCCCTTATTTCTGTATACATTCCATCATACCTATCTTTATAACAATTCATTTTCTTTCATGCACTACCCATTTTTGTATGGGTGTACATGACCTTTTCACCTTTTTTCATCATTTACCATTTCTAATTTTATCCAATTATACAATTTATTCCATACTATATAATATTCCGTATCTTTCTTTTCTTTTATCTCCTTTGTTAATTTATCCATCTTAGTACAGTCCGGAATTTTCCTTATCACTTCCTCCACCGATGGTCCTCCATCATTTTTATAATGTAAAGAAGGATAGCAGACAACTGAATAATTGCTCCTTGGGAAATTCTAAAGGATTAGTTACATAAATTGGTGGATTCCTTCCTTCCTTCCTTCCTTCCTTCCTTCCTTCCTTCCTTCCTTCCTTCCTTCCTTCCTTCCTTCCTTCCTTCCTCCCTCCCTCCCTCCCTCCATCATTTTTCCTAACATTTCCATTCCCCTTCCAGTTGTATCAGGTCAAGCTATTGTCACCCAGGAGCACCGATTTCTATCTATTAAGGAAGGAGACCCCATCCTGCTGAAGTGCTCCTATCAGGGAACGGAATACAGTCTTCAGTGGTACAAACAATATCCAGGGAGTCCGCCAGAATTCATTATGTTACTGACTATATCAGGGGATGAAGCAAAGGATAATTTCAAAATGACTCTGGACACAGATGAGAAAACCATCTCTTTGTATCTGAAGAACACCCGACTGAAGGATTCATCTGTCTATTTCTGTGCAGTGAAGCATAGTGGTAGGAAGATACCTGCTGGTTGTCACCAAAGGTGGAAGGCAACCAAGGAGATGACATGTAGCTGCCTATTGCGGGCCCTCTGAAGAAAGATCAGGAGAACCTTATGAGCTGTAAAAAAGATGTTGAGTGCAGACAAGAGCAAAAAAGATGATTAGGGGACTGGAGGCTAAAACATATGAAGAACGGTTGCAAGAACTCGGTATGCCTAGTTTAATGAAAAGAAGGACATGATAGCAGTGTTTCAATATCTTAGGGGTTGCCACAAAGAAGAGGGAGTCGGGCTGTTCTCCAAAGCACCTGAGGGTAGAACAAGAAGCAATGGGTGGAAACTAATCAAGGAGAGAAGCAACTTAGAACTAAGGAGAAATTTCCTGACAGTTAGAACAGTCAATGGGTGGAACAGCTTGCCTGCAGAAGTTGTGAATGCTCCAATACTGGAAATTTTTAAGAAACTGTTGGATAACCATCTGTCTGAAATGGTGTAGGGTTTCCTGCCTTTTTTCAAAAAGAAAAAAAAAGAAAAAAGAAAAGAAAAGAAAAGGAAAGTAAAAACTTTTGGGAAAAAGCACCTTTGGGACAACTATGACCTGGATGACTGAGAATCTCCACAGAGAAAGATCTGCTTATTTGTCAAGTGATGTCTGTTCTCCCGTATCGATTCCTTTGTAAGTCATCTGAAAATTGCAGCAGAATTCCCAAGACAGAGGAATGGTTCAAAGGTTCCTACAATCAACTGAATGATCTCCATGTCTTTCTTTTTCAGGTGTCCGGTGCCAGGACCGAGTGGAGCAGAAGCCTGTGGAAGTCATCAAAGAAAGAGAGGATTCCACCATTGCCTGTCAGTTCACCTCCAGTAATGTCTATTTCATGCACTGGTACAGGCAATATCCAGGAAAAAGCCCTGCGTTTCTCCTTACGGTTACATCGGTGGGATTGGAGACCCGCGAACACTTCAGTGCCTCTTTTGACAAGAAGGAGAAGGAGAGTCATTTAAGCATCACAAAGGCGCAGATGAAAGATGCTGCTGTCTATTTCTGTGCGGCCCAAGATCCACAGCAACAAAGAGACACCTGCCACCTGCACAAAAACCCTCTCAGGCTAAGCAATTCTGTGAAGGGGAAATGAATCCCAGCTGGGGAATTGGGAGGTAGAGATGGACCAGTTTTACCCAAATCGAGCCATGAGTGAATACAACCTGCATTGGTATCAACAGGAAGGTGGAATCAAAGTATTCCACATGAACACTTCAGTACCTCTTTTTTTTTTTTGAAATTTTTTAATTTATTTTAACAGAAAAAAACCAGTATCAAATCAATCAAAACAATTCACAACGTGCTGCATGGGTGTTAACATATTTTCTTGTGCATTCAGAAAATAAACGTCTCTTTCATACATATTATCTTTTCTAACATATCTTTCCGTCTATCCAATGATAACATAAATCCCATATTTTATAGTATTGCTTATCTTCTTGCTCGCTAATTTCAAATGTTAATTTACTCATCTCCGCACATTCCATCATTTTTCTAATTATTTCGTCTTGCAAAGTTAACTTCTCATTTTTCCAATTTTTAGCAAACACAATCCTAGCTGCTGTAATAATATTCACAATCAAATATTTTATATCTCTAGTGTATATCTCAGGTATAATTCCCAACAGAAAGACTTCTGGCTTAAAGTCAATATGTTTTTTGATCATTTTTTCCAGCCACGTATGTATTTTAGTCCAGTATTTTTTTGCTTCAACGCACGTCCACCACATGTGGTAGTATGATCCAGGTGTCTGATGACACTTGCAACATTTTTCAGTTTTATCCTTGAACATTTTGGCAATTCTCGTCGGGGGTAATGCCACCTGTAAAACATCTTATACAAATTCTCTTTAAATGCTGTAGACATTGTCATTTTATAATTATACATCCACAATTTCTGCCAAGCCTCTAAATCTATCCCATGACCAAATTTCTTCCCCCAAGCAATCATTGTCCCTTTTACTTGTTCTTCCTCCAATTTCATCTCTAATAAGTATCTATTTATTTTTATTTTTATTTATTTTTTATTTATTTAGTTTTGTCACAACAATATATATAAGTATCATACAAAAAGATTATATAGTATATAAACATATATATGAGTAAGTATTAGGAGGTATAAGCATATCTATATATATCTATATATATATCTATATATATATCTATATCTATATCTATATCTATATCTATATCTATATCTATATCTATATCTATATCTATCTATCTATCTATCTATCTATCTATCTATCTATCTATCTATCTATCTATCTATCTATCTATCTATATTTGTTTTCTGAGGTTTTCACGGGTGTTTGTATATAGGTCTTTGGTTGTTTGGGTTTTCTCCCGTGTAAAATTGGAAGTGTCTTGGCGACGTTTCGACGAAGTCTCATTCGTCATCTTCAGGCTTCAGCTTCGTGCTTCTGGGAGCAATGTGTGATCGCAGCTGTTTCTTCCTTTTAACTGCTAGTGGGGGTTTGAACTGATTGGGTGGGAGCTTGGCTGTGCTCTGATTGGATGGGGTTTTTTCTGTGCTCTGATTGGCTGGGGGTGTGTCCTGTGTTGGTGGGGGCTTGGTTGTGCTCAGTCTGGTCTGTGCTGCAGGGGGATTTGAGCTGGTGAGCTGCATAGCTGTTGTTTGGCATTGAAGAACACAAGAATTCATTCAAAAAAGAGGAACCAACTTCTTCCCTGGTCCAACACTTTAAAGTCACAGGACATGATATTGACTTTAAAAAGACCAGAACTATCGCCAAAACTGAACACTTTAACAACAGAATAATCAGAGAAGCCATTGAGATAGAAAAACGCCCACACAGCATGAACAAACGAGATGACACCTCCCGCCTACCAGCCATTTGGAAACCCGCTCTTATTGACAAACGAGTCCCTAACACGAGGAATGACACCAGACCCACACTCACAAGGTCCACACAGGATGTCACCACCGCACATCCACCCAGAAAGCAGACCCAAACCCACACTGATCATGAAGCACGACCAAGGACCAGAAGCCAGACCGCAGCTGCAACATTAGCCATTTCAAACCCCTCCAATCCATTCATGCAGCAGACCCACTATGAAGATGTAGCACGACCACAAAGCCAAACAACAGCTATGCAGCTCACCAGCTCAAATCCCCCTGCAGCACAGACCAGACTGAGCACAACCAAGCCCCCACCAACACAGGACACACCCCCAGCCAATCAGAGCACAGAAAAACCCCCATCCAATCAGAGCACAGCCAAGCTCCCACCCAATCAGTTCAAACCCCCACTAGCAGTTAAAAGGAAGAAACAGCTGCGATCACACATTGCTCCCAAACAAGCTGAAGCCTGAAGATGACAAATGAGACTTGTGAAACGTCGCCAAGACACTTCCAATTTTACGGAGAAAACCGAACAACCAAGACCTATATATATATATATATAGGTCTTTGGTTGTTTGGGTTTTCTCCGTGTAAAATTGGAAGTGTCTTGGCGATGTTCGACAAAGTCTCATTCGTCATCTTCAGGCTTCAGCTCCGTGCTTCTGGGATGAAGCTGAAGCCTGAAGCTGAAGCCTGAAGCCTGAAGCCTGAAGATGACGAATGAGACTTCGTCGAAACGTCGCCAAGACACTTCCAATTTTACGTGGGAGAAAACCCGAATAACCAAAGACCTACATACAAACACCCGCGAAAACCTCCGAAAACATATATATATATATGTTTTCTGAGGTTTCAGGTGTTTGTATGTAGATCTTTGGTTTTCTCCCGCGTAAAATAGGAAGTGTCTTGGCGATGTTTCGACAAAGTCTCATTCGTCATCTTCAGGCTTCAGCTTCGTGCTTCTGGGAGCAATGTGTGACTGCAGCTGTTTCTTCCTTTTTAACTGCTAGTGGGGGTTTGAACTGATTGGGTGGGAGCTTGGCTGTGCTCTGATTGGATGGGGTTTTTTTTGGTGTTCTGATTGGCTGGGGGTGTGTCCTCTTTGGGTGGGGGCTTGGTTGTGCTCAGATTAGTCTGAGCTGCAGGGGGATTTGGTGCTGGAGCTGGTGAGCTGCATAGCTTCCCGCCTACCAGCCATTTGGAAACCTACCAGCCATTTGGAAACCTGCCCTTATTGACAAATGTGTCCCTAACAAGAGGAATGACACCAGACCCACACTCACGAGGTCCACACAGGATGTCACCACCACACATCCACCCAGAAAGCAGACCCAAACCCATACTGATCATGAAGCACGACCAAGGACCAGAAGCCAGACCACAGCTGCAACATTAACCATTTCAAACCCCTCCAATCCATACATGCAGCAGACTGACACCCACTATGAAGATGTAGCACGACCACGAACACGAAGCCAAACAACAGCTATGCAGCTCACCAGCTCAAATCCCCCTGCAGCTCAGACTAATCTGAGCACAACCAAGCCCCCACCCAAAGAGGACACACCCCAGCCAATCAGAGCACCAAAAAACCCCCATCCAATCAGAGCACAGCCAAGATCCCACCCAATCAGTTCAAACCCCCACTAGCAGTTAAAAAGGAAGAAACAGCTGCAGTCACACATTGCTCCCAGAAGCATGAAGCTGAAGCCTGAAGATGACAAATGAGACTTCGTCGAAACGTCGCCAAGACACTTCCTATTTTACGCGGGAGAAAACCCGAATAACCAAAGACCTACATATATATATATATATATATATATATATATATATATATATATTTATATATATATATATATATATATATATATATATATATATATATATATATATATATGAAGAAGAAAAGAAAAACAATAGGACAGGAACGGTAGGCACGTTTGTGCGCTTATGCATGCCCCTTATGGTCCTCTTAGGAATGGGGTGAGGTCAATAGTAGAAAGTTTTTGGTTAAAGCTTTTAGGATTATGGGAAGAGACCACAGAGTCAGGTAAAGTATTCCAAGCACTGTATCCATACAGTTTCTTTATCAAATTGTCATCAGAGCCACTTCAGTGCCTCTTTTGACAAGCAGAAGAAAGAGAGTCATTTCAGCATCGCAAAGGTGCAAGTGAAAGATGCCCTGTCTATTTCTGCGGGACCCAAGATCCACAGCCACACAGAGGCACCTGGTGCTTTTACGGTGGAACAATTTTGTGTTGGAAAATTTGGATGCAGAGTTGGACCTGCTGACCCAGAGCAAGCTGTGTGTTTATGTGTACCATCTGAATTAGTATCAATTGTAAAGTGAAAAAGAAACGTAAAATAGAATAGAATAGAATAGAATAGAATAGAATGGAATGGAATGGAATGAAGTGGAGTGGAGTGGAGTGGAGTGGAGTGGAGTGGAAAGGAACAGAACAGAACAGAACAGAACAGAACAGAAAGAACAGAACAGAACAGAACAGAATATTCTTTATTGGCCAAATATAATTGGACACACAAGGAATTTGTCTCTGGTGCATAAGCTCTTAGTATACATATAAGCAACAAAGTACTAAATCATAAAATACAATCATAAATCATAAGATACAACTAACAAAGTGATAGTCATAAGATACATAAAAGTAGGTAATAGGAAAGGTAAGAAAGATAATAGAACACAGTAATGGCAAACAAGTTCTACTTGCAACTAGAAGTTCTCGCTTAAATTTTGTTACAGGAATATAGAATGAAATGGAATGGAGTGGAGTGGAATTGCTTTAAAACAGGGGTGAAATCAGAAGGTTCTGACAGGTTCTGGAGAACCGGTAGTAGAAATTTTGAATATTTTGGAGAACCGGCAAATACTACCTCTGGCTGGCCCCAGAGTGGGGTGGGAATCGAGATTTTGCAATATCCTTCCCCCCCACCCCCAGAGTGAGGAGGGAATGGGGATTTTGAAGTATCTTTCCCATGCCACGCCCACCAAGGCCTGCCCACAGAACCGGTAGTAAAAAAAATTGAATTTCACCATGGCTTTAAAGGGCCTTCCCTTCCTAAACAATCTGGACATTGGACATTGAGGATTTTATGAACTATATTCCGTAGGGGAAATTTGACAGCATTCTTCCCCAGAAGAGAATTCAGGGATGCTCAGTTTGAGAAAAATGGAACCATGGAGTACGTGGTCCTTTCGTAAAAGTCCTATTGTCTTCCTCTTGAATTGGACTCTTTTTGATTTCCAAGTGAATGACTATTAATCTTGTCATCGTTCCCTTCACCCATCTCTTTCCACTTATGACTGTATGACTCTAACCTTGTTGCTGGTATCCTTATGATTTATATTGACTGTTTCCTAATATGATTTGATTGCTTATGATTGATTGCTTGTACCCTATGACTATCATTAAGTGTTGTACCTTATGATTCTTGACGAATGTATTTTTCTTTTATGTACACTGAGAGCATCTGCATCAAGACAAATTCCTTGTGTGTCCAATCACACTTGGCCAATAAAAAAATCTATCTATCGTCTATCTACTCTACTCTATTATACTCTACTCTACTCTACTCTACTCTACTCTACTCTACTCTACTCTACTCTACTCTACTCTACTCTACTCCTACTCCTGTTCCTGCTCCTGATCCTGCTCCTACTCCTATTCTATTCTTTCCTATTCCTATTCCTCTGACTATTCCTACTCTACTCTACTCTACTCTACTCTACTCTACTCTACTCTACTCTACTCTACTCTACTCTACTCTACTCTACTCTACTCTACCCTGTTCTATTCTACCCTATTCTACCCTATTCTACCCTATTCTATTCTATTCTATTCTATTCTGTTCTGTTCTGTTCTGTTCTGTTCTGTTCTGTTCTGTTCTATTCTATTCTATTCTATTCTATTCTATTCTATTCTACTCTACTGTATTCTATTCTATTCTATTCTATTCTATTCTATTCTATTCTATTCTATTCTATTCTATTCTATTTTATTCTATTCTATTCTATTCTATTCTATTCTTTGTTGTAGTGTTAAAACAAATACCTGCCAGTTAAATCTATATCCTGCACATTTCGATGTGGTCTCATCCAAGTTGTACAGATCCGATGTATTATTTGGTGGTGCCAAAGCAGATCGGCCAAAGTGATTTGGTGCTACCACTTTCTGCAACAGGCAGGTTCTCATTGGCTCTTCCGATGTAAATTATGACTATTTGTAGTTTTCTCACTAGATGGCACTCATTTTGCTTTCCTTCCTAACAGGGGGGAGGTTTCAGTTAGAGCTGAACGTGTATTTTTCTTCTCTCTTTTAACTACATTTTTTTTTTTTACTTTTATCATTAGATGGAGAAACCAAACAGCAGCCTTGGAAAGAGAAAAAGTGACTCAGTCTGAGAAAGGAGAAGCTGCATTGTTGCCTTCCCTGTTTCTCCTGGATGGGTGAGACTCCAACCGAAGCATGGATATCTTTAGAACGTTCTCAAGAACTTGGAAAGCTCAGTGGAGGATGCTTCTCCTTGGATTATTTCTTCTATGTAAGTGAAAATGTCCCCAGAATTCGGATGAGGTTTCTACTCAAGCTTTATTTTGTAAAGCTCAGGCAAACATAGATAATGTTTCCTCATAACAACAATACTGGGAGTTGGGTTGGGCCGAGAAAAGGGACTGCAGCAAAGTGCCCAAGTTGGATTTTATGTTAAATCAGGACTGGATCAGAATCCACGGTCTCATAGCTTTTAGTCTTGTTCCTTAGCCACTTCATCAACCTGTCCTCTCTTGGAAGGAAGATGAGAGTTGGTCCTAGTCCTAATCTGAAACCTGGCAAAGCAAAGAATAAGGGAGACTTTGGTGCTTTCTGAGCTTGGTGGCTTTCTTCATGGAATGTCATCCCTTCTTCTCTTCTCTTCTCTTCTCTTCTCTTCTCTTCTCTTCTCTTCTCTTCTCTTCTCTTCTCTTCTCTTCTCTTCTCTTCTCTTCTCTTCTCTTCTCTTCTCTTCTCTTCTCTTCCCTTCCCTTCCCTTCCCTTCCCTTCCCTTCCCTTCCCTTCCCTTCCTTTCTTTTCCTTTCCTTTCCTTTTCTTCTCAGTCTGCAGCTTGGATGCCCAAGTGATCCAAACACCTGCAATGCTAGAAGTTCAAGAAGGAGGATCTTTCACTCTGAAGTGCAACTACTCCCTCCAGTATCAGCCCTATTTTTGGTACCATCATCTGCCTGGAGCGTCTCTGTCTCTCATCCTATCTATATCTTCTCAAGGAAGCAAGAATAATGAAGTTTTTGTGGCAAAGTACTTGGAGAAGGGGAAAGAAAGCCAGCTGCATCGCTCTACAGCTCAGTTTAAGGATTCAGGAAACTACTTCTGTGCTGTAGGAGACACAGTGGTGTAGGAAGGAGAAACCTCCCAACCAAAACCTCAGTTCTTCTGCTCCTCTATTCTCTGTGCTTCTCTGTCCACATGTTGCTTTGGTCTAGTTGGTGCTGATGAAAGTGGGAAGTTGTGTCGTTTATTGATGGGGCTGGTACTTTCTTTCTTTTTCTTTCTTTATCTTTTGTAGTGTCTTCCATTGAGTCGGGTCATTGTTGTTTCTTCACATTGCTTAGATTTTTTTTATGAGAGTCCAAAGGTTCTTGCTCCTTTGCTTCCTCCTTTTCCTCCTCCTCTCCTCCTCCTCTCCTCTTCCACCTCCTCCTCCTCCTTCTCTTTCTCCTCCTCCTCCTCCTAGTTCCTGGGAGATGAGATGGTTCTTGATTTATTCCTTTCTTCCTTCATTCCTTCCTTCGTTCCTTCATTCCTTCCTTTCTTGTTTCACCATTTGAAGTGGCCTCCATTGGGTCAGGTGACTGCTGTTTCCTTACATTGTTTAGATTTTTCTTGAGAGTCCTGAGGTTTATAAGCTTTGCAAAGAACTCAACACAATTATCTTACAATAGAGGTCAATGAGAATCAGATGATGTTCTCTAAAGTTCTAATAGAACCAGCTCTTGTTGATTCCCACTCAAGATGGGTTGGGATACAGCACCTTTATATATGTCACTATCCATGTCACAGCTATTAATAATTGAAGAATGATTGAGAATAATGGACTCTGTATTGTCCCCTATTAGGAATGGCTAAGGATTTATCGACAAATCCTCTGTATAATTGCTTTAAATGATCTGCCCTTCCTAGACAATCTGGACATTGGACTTTGAGGAATTTATGAAACATATTCCGTTGGTCAAATTTGATAACATTCTTTCTCAGAAGAAAATTCATGAATGCTCAGTTTGAGAAAAACGGAACCATGAAGGAAGTAATCTTTTCCTAAAAATCACGTAATCTTCCGCTTTAATTTGACTCTTTTTGATTTCAAGGTGAATTACTTTGAAAGAAGTAACAAAGAAAAGTGTTAAAGAAAACACACAGAATGGTTTTTTAAAAAAATAACTACCAGTTAAATTTATTTCCTGCAAATTTATATTTGGTCCCCTCCAAGTTGGTCTGATCCTGCTTAGGTGGAACCAAATCAAACCAACCAAAATCATTTAGCGCTAGAAGAAGATCCAGAGACGCTCTGAACAAGTTGGGCTATCCGGAGGCTTCTGTCCTTTGTTGTCTGCATGTCATTGCGGTGACATGCAGACGACAACACATATGTATATCTGCCTTTTGTGTCCTGATCAGTGCACACTTGAGGACTTCATGAAAGTTCAACAGAATACAATTAATATTGCTAGTTTCTGGGCAAGATCTGTTTAGCTTTACAATGTTTTAATCTTGTATTATATATTTTGAATTTTATGTCATATGTTATTCCTTGTTTTAATTATGAGGCTTCTAACGCAAATCAATATAAAGAAACATTTAGTGCTGCCACTTTCTGGAAACAGTTATGCCATCAGGAACTCTTCAAAGCTATCTTGTGACTATTTGTAGTTTTCTCATTAGATGGCACCCATTTCGCTTTCATTCCTAACAGAGGGAGGTTTAGGTTACAGCTGAAGATGTTTTTTCCTTCCCTCTTTTAACCACAAGACCCTTTTTTAAAATCATTAGATGGAGAAACCAAACAGCAATCTTGAAAAGAGAAAAAGTGACTCAGTTTGAGAAAGGAGAAGCTGCATTTTTTTGCCCTCCCATTTTCTCCTGGACGGGTGAGTCTCCAGCCGAAGCATGGATACCTTTAGAACGTTCTCAAGAACTTGGAAAGCTCAGTGGAGGACTCTTCTCCTTGGATTATTCATTCTGTGTAAGTGAAAATGTCCCAAGAATTAGGATGAGATTTCTATTCGAGTTTTATTTTCTACAGCTCAGGCAAGCATAGATAACGTTCCCACCTCCTATTTTCCTCATAAGAACAATCCCGGGAGTCGGGCTGGGCTGAAAAAAGTGCTCCATTCACATTTCATGCGAAAGAAGAACTAGAATCTACCTTCTCCTGGCTTCTAGTCTTGTTCCTTAGCCACTTCATTGAACTAATAATAATAATAATAATAATAATAATAATAATAATAATAATAATAATAATAATAATAATAATAATAATAATAGAATTGCATGCATAAGAGCACAAGAGTGCCTACCCTTCCTGTCCTATTATTTCCTTTCTTTATATTCAATTCATTTAGTTATTACATACTCATATATATACATATATTGTATAGTTATTTCATGATTATGCTCATATATACTGTGTGACAAAATAAATAAATGAATGAATGAATGAATGAATGAATGAATGAATGCATGAATGAATGAATGAATGAATGTTTTCTCTTGGAAAGAAGATGAGAGTTCTTCCTAGTCCTAGCCGAAATCCTGGCAAAGCAAAGAGTAAGGGAGACCTTGGTGGTCTCTGAGCTTGGTGGCATTCTTTTTCTTTCTTTCTTTCTTTCTTTCTTTCTTTCTTTCTTTCTTTCTTTCTTTCTTTCTTTCTTTCTCATTCGAAGTATCCTCCATTGTGTCTGGTCACTGCTGTTTCTTTACATTGCTTAGAGGTTTTTGAGAATCGAGAAGTTTATAATATTTTCTTTCTTTCTTTTCTTTTCTTTTCTTTTCTTTTCTTTCTTTTCTTTTTTTTTTCTTTTCTTTTCTTTCCTTTCCTTTCCTTTTCTTTCCTTTCCTTTCCTTTCCTTTTCTATTCTTTCCTTTCCTTTCCTTTCCTTTCCTTTCCTTTCGTTTCGTTTCGTTTCCTTTTCTTCTATTTTCTTTTTTTCCTCTTCTCTTCTCTTCTCTTCTCTTCTCTTCTCTTCTCTTCTCTTCTCTTCTCTTCTCTTCTCTTCTCTTCTCCCCTTTTCTTCTCAGTCTGCAGCGTGGATGCCCAAGTGATCCAAGCACCCGCAAAGCTGGAAGTTCAAGAAGGAGGATCTTTCACTATGATGTGCAACTACTCTATCCAGTACCGTTCCTATTTTTGGTACCATCAGCTCCCTGGATCACCTCCGTCTCTCATCCTATCTATATCTTCTCAAAGAAGCCAGAATAATAAAGGTTTTGTGGCAAAGTATTTGAAGAAGGGGAAGGAAAGCCAGCTGCATCGCCCTACAGCTCAGCTTCAGGATTCAGGAAACTACTTCTGTGCTGTAGATGCACAGTGGTGGAGGAAGCAAAAACCTCCCAACCAAAACCTCAGATCTTCTGTATCCTTATTTTATGTGCTTCACTATGATCATGTTGCTTTCCTCTGGTTGGTGTTGATGAAAGTGGGAAGTCGTGTTGTTTATTGATGGGGCTGGTACTTTCTATTTTTCTCTCTTTATCATTTGTAGTGTTTTCCTTTGAGTCAGGTCACTGTTGTATCTTCACATTGCTTAGAGGTTTTGTTTTGTTTTGTTTTTAAAATAAGAGTCCAGATATTCTTCTTCCTCCTCTTCCTCTTCTTCCTCCTCCTTTTCTTCTCCTCTTCTTCCTGGGAGATGGGGTGGTTTCCTTCCTTCCTTCCTTCCTTCCTTCCTTCCTTCCTTCCTTCCTTCCTTCCTTCCTTCCTTCCTCCCTCCTTCCCTCCCTCCCTCCCTCCCTCCCTTCCTTATGTCAGGATTCCAAGTAACACCCCCAACAAAATAAAACTCTGAGGCTTGAAGTTCCTCAAAGCTACATTTTATTAGAAATGTCTTATTGCCACACCTGGGAAAACCCGAATCTGAAAGTTTCCAGGTTTTCCCCACCCAAAGAAAAGTTCAAGTCCCTCTCAGTGCCCACAAGTCCATCACATGGTCCAATCAAACATCAAGCCAACTGGAGACACCTCCCAGCTCCAGCCTTCCAAGTGCAGGGCAAGTTGTCCTTGACTTCTTGAGAAAGGAATGTTATTATGACTATATTTCACCCATGCAATCCCCTCTCCCAGTTTCCCACAATAGTAAATTTGGCAGATCTGAAGTCCTAGTGTAAAAAGATGGCTTCCATGCGTGACCCACCCACCCTCCCTCCCTCCCTCCCTCCCTCCCTCCTTCCTTCCTTCCTTCCTTCCTTCCTTCCTTCCTTCCTTCCTTCCTACCTTCCTAAATGTTATGTCATATGTTATGGCTTATCTTAATTGTGAGGCTTCTGATGCAAATCAATATAAAGAAACATTTGATGCAGCCACTTTCTGCAAACAGTTAGGCCATTGGTGACTCTCCAAAGCTACAGTATATTGTGATTATTTGTAGATTTCTCACTAGATGGCACTCATTTTGCTTTCATTCGTAACAGAGACAGGTTTGATTACAGGAAAAGTTGTTTTTTTCTTGCTCCTGGCTTGGTTAACCACAAGTCTTCTTTTTAAAAAAATCAGTAGATGGAGAAAGCGAACAGCATCCTTGAAAAGAGAAAAAGTGACTCAATTTGAGAAAGGAGAAGCTGTATTGTTGCCTTCATTGTTTCTCCTGGACGGGTGAGACTCCAGCCGAAGCATGGATACCTTTAAAAGGTTCTCAAGAACTTGGAAAGCTCAGTGGAGGATGCTTCTCATTGGATTATTTATTCTGTGTAAGTGAAAAAGTCCCAAGAATTAGGATGAGATTTCTATTCAAGCTTTATTTTCTGCAGCTCAAGGAAGCATAGATAATGTTCCCACCTCCTATTGTCCTCATAAGAACAATCCTCGGAGTTGGGTTGGGCTGATAAAAATAACTGCAGCAAAGTGCCCTTGGCAGATTTCATGTTAAAGAAGGATTAGAACCTACCTTCTCCTGGCTTCTAGTCTTTTTCTTTAGCCACTTGATAAAATGGTCTATCTTGGAAGGAAGGTGAGAGCTGGTCCTGCTCCTAGCCCGAATCCTGGCAAAGCAAAGAATAAGGGAGACCTTGGTGCTCTCTGAGCTTGGTGGCTTTCTTCCTGAGAAATTATCCCTCCTTATCTTTTCTTCTCAGTCTGCAGCTTGGATGCCCAAGTGATCCAGACACCCCAAACTCTGGAAGTTGAAGAAGGAGGCTCTTTCACTCTGAAGTGCAACTACTCAATCCAGTACTCTACCTATTTTTGGTACCATCAGCTTCCTGGAGCATCTCCGTCTCTCATCCTATCTTTATCTTCTGAAGGAAGCCAGAATAATGAAGGTTTTGTGGCAAAGTACTTGGAGAAGGGGAAAGAAAGCCAGCTGCATCGCCCCAAAGCTCAGCTTCAGGATTCAAGAAACTACTTCTGTGCTGTACGAGACACAGTGGTGTAGGAAGGAGAAATCTCCCAACCGAAACCTCAGTTCTTCTGAAGTTTCATAGTTGTCTATATTCTCTGTGCTTCTCTGGTGAACATGTTCCTCTGGTCTGTTTGGTACAGATAAAAGCAGAGTCACTGGGTTAGATCAAACATCAATCTTTGCATGAAGACGGTTTGAGAGTCCATGTCGAAAATGGACAGGTTTTGCCCAAGGGAGGGGTCAAATGTGTCATCAGTCTTAGGTCCTTTTGTGGCCACAGGTGTCTTCAGAATCCAGAGGTACCTCCCAACCCAAACCTCAGTTGTATTGAAGTTTCATATGTACCTATATTCTTCTTTTTAAAAAATTTTTTTTTTTTATTTGTGCACATTAAAACATAAGACAAACCCGGTCACCACCCCCTTCCTTTTACTCTCCTTCTCTACCTACTTTCTACTTTCTACAACCATCCTCCCCCTCTCTTATCTACATCCTCTCCTCCTTCCTCCCTACTCCTTTCTTCTCCCTCTTCTATCCCTCTTCCTTCTTTTCCTCTTCCTCCTCTTCTCTTTCCTACCTCCTTCTCTCTTCTACTTCCTTCTTTCCCATCATTCTGAAGTGGTAGCCAGGCAGCTCCGATCTTACATTAATTATACATCTTCAATCATCTTTGTACATTAACTATCAATCCATTTTCTACCCTCATCCCCCCCTTCCCTCCCCCTTCCTCCCCCCACCCCGCCGGGACTTCCGAGAACCGAATACAGGGTATAAAACTAACAACAAAAATTAAAATATAGCACAAATCATAATCCATAATCACTCCTTAAAACCTCCACTCCCCTTCCAGAGACAAAGAAGATACTTTTCTTCCAATCCATTATATATCAGACCATTCCACTCCTTGACAAATAAGCAGATCCGATTAATTGTATATGATGGTACATTAAATATGTTATTGGATATGTTATTGGATAAGAATGTTAAAATAAAACTTTTTTAAACAAAAAAAAACATAAGACAAACATACGACATTTATATATACATATATCACTATTTCTTATCAGCTATTCAGAGCGGTCCTTTTTTACTATATATACGTATTTTAATCTATTTTATTTTACTTTTATGATCTATCTTCCTTTATTTCATCTACATTCTATCCTATTATTCAGTTTTCTTATCTTTCCTATTTTCTAACCATTCATACCATCTACACCAGACCTTATAATACTCTGTACTTCTTTTTCTTTGATTTCTTTTGGGAGTTTATCTATCTCAGCGCATTCTAGACTTTTCTTAATTAAATCTTCCTCTGTTGATGGGTTCTCTTTTTTCCAATTTTGCGCGTACACTATACGTGCCGCCGTTAATATGTGTAGTATTAAGTATTGTGTATCATTTGTGTGGTTTTTCTGTTGGGATCCCTAATAGGAATTGTTCTGGCTCTCCCTTTATTGATTTCTGTATTATCTCTTCTATCCACTTTTTAATTTTAGGCCAAAATAGTTTTGCCACTGGGCATGTCCACCAAAGATGGTAATATGTTCTGTAGTTACTCTTACACTTCCATATGTGCCTATATTTTATATGCTTCTCTGGAGCATCTATTCCTCTGGTCTGGTTGGTGGAAATCGGAGCAGAATAACTGGGCTGTAAGGAGCTTCTGAGTTTCAAGCTCTTGGGAATGGAAAGCTGGTGACCATTATCACTTATTGACCACTGGGTGGGATTTAGGAAGGAAATTGTGGTCTTCAAATCTCTCCAACAGACCAACCACTAAATTCTACCTGGAATCTTACTTCAGGCCATTGCGTAAGACCGGAATTAGGCAGATACCCAGGAGAAATCCCAAATTACACAAACTGTCAGGCATGCGTCCTTTCAAAACCCAAGAAAGAAAAACCCTAACTCTATTGTTTGCAGAGAAAGGTATCTTTTACTGAGAATGAACTGATTGCAACGAAGTAAAGCAAGTTCTTTTTTTTTTTAAAAAATAATTTTTATTAAGTTTTTTTCACCCTTAAAAAACAAAACAAAATGACAACAACAACAACTCACGCCCTCATGACGTCTCATCTGGATTACTGCAATGCTCTCTACATGGGGCTCCCCTTGAAGGGCATCCGGAGGCTTCAGTTAGTTCAGAATGTGGCTGCGCGGGTGATAGAGGGAGCCCATCGTGGCTCCCATGTGACACCTCTCCTGCGCAGACTGCACTGGCTACCTGTGGCCTTCCGGGTGCACTTCAAGGTTTTGGTAACTATCTTTAAAGCGCTCCATGGCATAGGGCCGGGCTACTTACGGGACCGCCTGCTGCTACCGAATACCTCTCACCGACCCGTGCGCTCTCACAGAGAGGGACTCCTCAGGGTGCCGTCAGCTAGGCAGTGCCGTTTGGCGACACCCAGGGGAAGGGCCTTCTCTGTGGGGGCTCCCACCCTTTGGAACGAACTTCCCCCAGGACTTCATCAACTTCCGGACCTCTGAACCTTCCGCCGCGAGCTTAAAACACATCTATTCATCTGCGCAGGACTGGACTAGATTTTAAATTTAGGTTTTAATGGGGTTTTATTATATATACTGTTCTTTTTAATTATTTGGCTATGTGGAATAAGTTTTTTAATTGTTATTTTATTCTGTATTTATATGTACCTTTTTATTTGCCTGTGAACCGCCCTGAGTCCCTAGGGAGATAGGGTGGTATACAAATACGAAAAATAAATAAATAAATAAATAAACAACAACAACAACAAAAACACATTGAAAAATACATTACAAAGATATCGTTACATATTTTACAGCTCGTCGTATCGGCGATAGTATATATTCCCTGTTCTTTTTTTTTTTTAATCAGACCTATACGTACTTATCCAATAGTTTACCTTTCCTAATTCCAGCTCAGTCAGATTAACAGTCCAATTTATAATTTATAATTTTGATTTCTTTTTTTCAACCAATCATACAATTTATTCCACACTTTATAATAATCCGACTCTTCCCTTTCCTTAATTTCTAATGTCATCCTGTCCATTTCTGCACATCGTAAATTTTTTTGGATAATTACTTCCTCTGCTGGAACATTTTTTGTTTCCATGTCTGTGCTACAGCGATCCTTGCTGCCGTTAGTATATGGCATGTTAGATATTGCAAAGATGTATCCATTTTTAAACTAATTATTCCCAAAAGATAAAATTCAGGTTTGAATTCCATTTTTAGTTGGATAATTTCTTCTAGCCAATTTTTAATTTTTTGCCAATTTTTTTTTATTTTGGGGCACATCCACCACATATGGTAGTATGTGCCTAGCTTATACCCACATCTCCAACAGTTTGGTGGTAAACTGGTGATGCCATCTGTGGAACATTTTATACAAGTTTTCTTTATAGGCTACTGCCATTGTTAATTTATAATTTCTATCCCACAATCTGTCCCATTTTTCTAGTTCTATATTATGCCCAAAAGTCTTTTGCCCAACAGATCATCGTTTCTTTTACTGTTTCATCTTCCATTTTGTATTTTAAGAGAAAATTATAAATTTTGGTGATCATTTTTTCCCCCGAACCTAATAAAATTTTATCTATATCCAATTGTTCTCTATGTATACCATATTGTTCCCGATCTTTCTTAAATCTGGTTTTTATTTGTAAATATGGCCACGGTTCCATATTTAATCCTTGTTGTTTCAAATCTTGAATTGATTTTAATTTCCCTTTTTCATTGAGTAGCTCTGTATATCTTATCATTTTACTCAAATCTGTGGTATTTGGATGTAATATTGCTTCCATGGTTGATAAACATACTGGGACTTTTGTGTAGTGGTCTTTCTTAATTTTCTCCCAAACTTGTAAAAGGGCATTTCTTAATAGGTGTCTTTGAAAATATGTATGGTATTTATTCTTCCCATCCCAGAAAAAACTGTGCCAACCAATCTGGAGATCATGGCCTTCTATCGTTAATAGATATCGTTAGTTTTGTAGTTGGATCCATTCTTTAAGCCATGTCGATTAAAACTGAAATGGGAAGGAGTCTTTCTCAAGTAGCACCCACTATATCAACGGTCACCAACTGGTGGTCCATGGACCACTGGTGGTCTGCGAGAAAATTTTGGTGGTCCGCAGAAAAATGGTTTGCATTTTTTATATTGCACTAAATCAGGGGTCCTCAAACTACAGCCATGGGACAATACGTGCAATGAATGTTTGTACTGCTCCAGAGTGCCTCCCCCTTCGGGGTCTTTTTGTGTGGGTTGGGGGGGCAGAAATTCTGACTTGGGGTCTGCTTCAGCCTCCTGGTGTGAGGCTTTGGGCGAAGGCTTGAGGGAAGTGCTGCTGGTGGCAAAGAGTTGGAGGGCCTTGTGCTAGTGGGACTGCCTCATGACTTGGAACTGGCTGACCATCTCAGCCCGCTGAGCCTCCAGGCACCGTTACCTGGCCTTGCACTCCCGCAGGTCTTCCCTCTGCTTGGAAAGCCTATGCTCCTAGTCCTGAATGAGGTGCTTCTGCTGAGCCTCCTTCTCGGTCAGATCCAATTGAACTGAGCCAGCTGTTTTGGCAACTCTTTCTCATGGGGGCTGCTTAGCTCCAACAACTGCTTCCTGTTGGGGCCCTACGGAGCCCAGGTGGGCAGGCGAGGAGTGGCTGGGAGGGGAGGGGCGAGTAAAGACCGGCGAGGCACCCCTCGATGTGAGTGACATCGAGTTATTATTATTATTATTATTTATTAAATTTTTATACCGCCCTTCTCCCGAAGGACTCAGGGCGGAGTACAGCCAAAAATAAACACAAGATATATACAATTAAAACAACAGTTAAAACATAGCAGATTATAAAAGGCTGATAATTAAAAATTTAAATTTTAAATTTTAAAATATTAACAAAACCCCAAATTAAAATTCAACACTATTATGCCAGTCCCGCTTGAATAAATAAGTATGTTTTGAGCTCACGACGGAAGGTCCGAAGATCAGGCACTTGACATAGGCTAGGGGGAAGTTCATTCCAGAGCGTCACTGCCCCCACAGAGAAGGCCCTACTCCTGGGGGCCGCCAGCCGACACTGTTTGGCGGACGGCACCCTGAGGTGACCCTCTCTGTGAGAGCGTACGGGTCGGTGGGAATTGGCCACGCCCACCCAGTCATATGACCATCTAGCCACGCCCACCCACCAGGTCTTTAGGCAGATCATATTAGTGGTCCACGGGATTTAAAATTATGAATTTAGTGGTCCCTGAGGTCCAAAAGGTTGGGGACCCCTGCACCATATGAAGTTGCCATATTAAGATCTGCAACCTAAGGTCAGCCAGTGCTGGTCACCTGCCAAGATTTCCTTATGGAAAGTTTGTTTTTCTCATGGAAAACAAGAAGATCCAGAGACGCTCTGAACAAGTGGTGCTCTCTGGAGGCTTGAAATTGTGGTGACATGCGGACAACAACACATATATCTGTATACCTGCCTTTTGTGTCCTGATCAGTTCATACTTGGGGACCTCTTGGAAGTTTGACAGAACACATTGTTGCTAGTTTCTGGGCAAGATCTGTTTAGCTTGTACAATATTTTAATCTTGTATTTTATATTCTAAATTTTATTTCGTATGTTATTCCTTATTTTAATTGTGAGACTTGTGACACAAATAAATAAAGAAACATTTGTTGCAGCCACTTTCTGCAACAGTTAGGCCATCAGTGACTCTCCAAAGCTATATCATGACTATTTGTAATTTTCTCACTAGATGGCACACATTTCCCTTTCATTCCTAACAGAAGAAGGTTTGGTTACAGGAAAAGGTGTTTTTTTTTTCTTGCTCCTGGCTTGGTTAACCACAATCATCTTTTTTTTAAAAAAATCATTAGATGGAGAAAACAAACAGCAACCTTGAAAAGAGAAAAAGTGACTCAGTTTGAGAAAGGAGAAGCTGTATTGTTGCCTTCCCTGTTTCTCTTGGACGGCTGAGACTCCAGCTGAAGCATGGATACTTTTAGAACGTTCTCAAGAACTTGGAAAGCTCAGTGGAGGACGCTTCTCATTGGATTATTTCTTCTACGTAAGTGAAAATGTCCCAAGAATTAGGATGAGATTTCTATTCGAGCTTTATTTTGTACAGTTCAGGGAAGCATAGATAATGTTCCCACCTCCTATTTTCCTCATAAGAACAATCCTGGGAGTTGGGTTGGGCTGAAAAAAATGCTCACATTTCATGCTAAAGAAGAACTAGAACCTAACTTCTCCAGGTTTTTAGTCTTGTTTTAGTCTTCATTAAATTGTCTCTCTTGGAAGGAAGATGAGAGCTCTTCCTAGTCCTAGCCGAAATCCTGGCAAAGCAAAGAGTAAGGGAGACCTTGGTGCCCTCTGAGTTTGGTGGCTTTCTCTTCCTTCCTTCCTTCCTTCCTTCCTTCCTTCCTTCCTTCCTTCCTTCCTTCCTTCCTTCCTTCCTTCCTTCCTCCCTCCCTCCCTCCCTCCCTCCTTCTTTCTTTCTTTCTTTCTTTCTTTCTTTCTTTCTTTCTTTCTTTCTTTCTTTCTTTCTTTCTTTCTTTCTTTCTCATTCAAAGTGTCCTCCATTGTGTCTGTTGTTTCACAACAACACTGCTGTTTCTTTACATTGCTTAGTGGTTTTTGAGAATCAAGAGGTTTATAACCTTTCCTTTCCTTTCCTTTCCTTTCCTTTCCTTTCCTTTCCTTTCCTTTCCTTTCCTTTCCTTTCCTTTCCTTTCCTTTCCTTTCCTTTCCTTTCCTTCCCTTCCCTTCCCTTCCCTTCCCTTCCCTTCCCTTCTCTTTTTCTCTTTTCTTCCTTTTCTTTTTTTTTCTTCTCAGTCTGCAGCTTGGATGCCCAAGTAATCCAAGCACCCGCAAAGCTGGAAGTTGAAGAAGGAGGATCTTTCACTCTGAAGTGCAACTCCTCTATCCAGTACCCTACCTATTTTTGGTACCATCAGCTGCCTGGAGAGCCTCCGTCTCTCATCCTATCTCTATCTATTCAAGGAAGCCAGAATAATGAAGGTTTTGTCGCAAAGTACTTGGAGAAGGGGAAAGAAAGCCAGCTGCATCGCCCCAAAGCTCAGCTTCAGGATTCAAGAAACTACTTCTGTGCTGTACGAGACACAGTGGTGTAGGAAGGAGAAACCTCCCAATCAAAACCTCAGTTCAGCTGAAGCACGAAGCTGAAGCCTGAAGATGACGAATGAGACTTCGTCAAAACGTCGCCAAGACACTTCCAATTTTACACGGGAGAAAACCCGAACAACCAAAGACCTATATACAAACACCCGTGAAAACCTCAGAAAACAAATATATATATATATATATATATTTATATATATACATATATATATATATATATATATATATATATATATATATATATATATATATATATATCACTATTTCTTATCAGCTATTCAGAGCGGTCCTTTCTTACTATATATACATATTTTAATCTATTTTATTTTACTTTTATGATCTATCTTCCTTTATTTCATCTACATTCTATCCTATTATTCAGTTTTCTTTTTTTTTTTTATTGAAAGAGTTTTTAAAAAAACAAAGACATTTCCCTTTTCCCCCTCCTCCCAAAAACCCTTCTCCCTCCTTCCCACCCACCCCCGGCTTCCCGGTCAATCACAAGGTATTGTTATACATAAACCAAACATAGAATAAAATTTTCCCTTCCAATCCAATTAACCACATCCAAAGCTTTTCATCTCCCAACCCCCTCCCCATTACATAAAATAACTTTCTAATTATTCAAAGACAATCTGATATTTCTTAATCTGATATCTATTTTGTAGATAATCAATCCATTTTTTCCATTCAATTAAATATCTTTCCTGCGTATTGTCTTTTAAAAAAGCTGAGAATTTAGCCATCTCAGCCAAATTAATGACTTTCAGTATACATTCTTCTATTGTAGGTACCTCTTCTTTCTTCCAGTATTGTCCAATCAACAGTCTTGCTGCTGTTATTAAATTCAGAATCAGTTTAGTCTCAATCCCTGTACAATCCGTTATAATTCCCAAAAGGAAAAATTGTGGCAGGAACTTTATCTTCTTCTTCAGTACATTTTGAATAATCCACCAAATTCTTATCCAAAAGACCTTAATTTTCTTGCAAGTCCACCAAATATGAAAATATGTAGCGTCATCACAATCACACCTCCAACATTTCGCTTGGATATTAGGATACATACGTGATAATTTTTTGGGATCTAAGTGCCATCTATAAAACATCTTATAAAAATTTTCCCTTAAATTCTGTGCTTGTGTAAACTTAACATTTCTAACCCAGATTTTCTCCCATGTTTCCAACATTATTGGTTCCTGAATATTCTGTGCCCATTTTATCATACAGTCCTTTACCAAATCCTTTTCCGAATCTATTTCAAGCAACACATTATACAATCTCTTTATATGCTCCTGGGTCTGATTTCTAATTTGCTTTATTAAATTGTCCTCCTTTTGCATTATACCAATTTTTTGATCTTCTTTCCATCTAGCACTTATTTGCCCATATTGAAACCAAGTATAATTCCTCCCTTCTTCATTTAATACCTGTAATGATTTTAATGGCAATCTACCTCCTTCAGCATACAAAAGTTCTTTATAAGTAATCATTTTTAATTATCACTTTTGTTTTATTCTGATTTATTTTAAATCCTGATACCTTTCCATATTTATCAATTACTTCCAACAAAAATCTACTTGAATTTATAGGATTTGTTAAAGTAACCACTTCATCATCTGCAAAAGCTCTAACTTTGTACTCATATTGTCTAATCTTAATTCCCTCTATTTTCGTTAATTCTCGTATTTTATCTAATAATGGTTCCAGAGTCAAAACAAACAATAGTGGTGATAAGGGACATCCCTGTCTCGTTCCTTTCGCAATCTTAATAACTTCTGTCAAACTACCATTTATTATAATCTGAGCTGTTTGCTCTCCATAAATCGCTTGAATTATTCTAACAAAACAATCTCCAAATTGCATTTTCTCTATTAATTTAAATAAAAAATCCCAATGCAATCGATCAAAGGCTTTCTCTGCATCCAAAAAAATAAGTGCTGCTGAAGTATTCTTCTTTTCCAAATATTCCAATATATTAATAATCTGTCTAACATTATTCCTCATCTGCCTCCCTTTTATAAAACCAGATTGATCAGTATGAATTCTTTGTTGTAAAACTAACATTAATCTATTTGCTATTATTTTTACAAAAATCTTATAATCATTATTTAAAAGTGAAATCGGCCTGTAGTTACCGGGTTTAGAGCAATCTTGCTCCTCTTTGGTATCAGTGAAATAAAAGATGTTTTCCATGACGGGGTATTCCACTCCTAGTTGTATCTGATTAAATAATTCTTTAAGTGGGCCTAATATTTCATCCTGTATTTTTATAATAACTTGCTGTAAGACCATCTGTACCAGGGTTTTCCCATTTTAATTGTTTAATTGCCTCCACTATTTCTCCAGTAGCTATCGGCCGATCCAGCGCCTCGCTTTGTTCTAATGTTAGAAAATTAACCTTATAACCTTTCAAATAATCATAAATGTCCCTATTCAATATTTTGTCTTTTGCATATAGAGCAGTGTAAAATTCTGAGAATGCCTTTTTAATTTTATCCTGTTGATATATCTCTTTGCCTTTATATTCTATTTTTTGTATGACACGTGCTTTCTGTTTTTTCCTTAAGTTATATGCCAACCATCTCCCAGGTTTATTTGCATTACAAAAGGTATTATGTTTAGCATATTGTATATTAGTTGCCACCTGGTCTGCCATTAACATATTAAATTGACTCTGTAATATTTTTATAGCCTCTTTAAGTTTGTGATCTTGTGGGTTTTGAATTAATAACTGTTGCTTCCTTTGAATTTCTTCTTCCAAGTACCTACGCTGCCTTTGTTTATTATTCCTTTGCCTGTTGTCCAAGTAAATCAATATCCCTCTAATAAAAGCTTTACTCGCCTCCCACACAGTTCCTATAGGTGTCCCTTTGTGCATATTAAAATCAAAAAATTCTTTCAACTGTTTCTTACAATAATTTACATTATCCTCATATCTAAACAGATTTTCATTCAATCTCCATGTTCTGCCACCTTTTTTTCCTTGTAATAATTCCATCCATACTGGGCTATGGTCAGTTAAACACCTCGGAAATATCTTCATTTTCTTCACCCTAGAAAGCAAGTCATTAGAAATTAAAATAAAATCAATACGTGAGAAAGATTGGTGCCTATCGGAAAAAAAAGTAAAATCTCTCTCATCTGGATTCCGTAACCTCCATATATCTCTAAACTCAAAGTCTTCCATCATTTCAAAAAAGGATTTTGGTAGTTTTGCATGTATAGGTATCTTCTTGGAAGAGGTTCTCTTATCACTTCTTGTATCAATTACTCCATTCCAGTCTCCTAATAAAATAAACGAACTATAATCCCAGAGGGTCAACCTCTCGTGTAACATTTTATAAAACTTTTCTTGTTGCTGATTAGGTGCATAAATACCTATCAGCAAAGTCTTTTTTGCATCTATCACCAGTTCAATAGCAATAAATCTTCCTTGAATATCTGCCTCAATTAACTTAGCTGGTATATCCTTCCTGATATATACAACAATTCCATGTTTCTTTTCCAAAGCTGATGCAACAAAATGTTTACCTAATTTTGAGTTAATTAAGTATTTTTGGTCTGATAATTTTATATGTGTCTCTTGCAGGCAAATCACATCATTTTTAAATTGTTTCAAGTAGTGAAATATTTTCCTTCTTTTCTGAGCTGAATTCAAGCCATTAACATTCCATGACAAAATTCTATTTGCCATTACTGGCCTCCTGAAGCTTTGAAGCAAACAACGGAACATCCTCTTCCGTCTAGCTCCTCCCACAGCTTCCATACTGGGATCCTGACTTTTACTTTGAGACTGTTGCTCTTCTTTATGCTTAAGAGCTCCTCTTGTCACCCTTTGCTCTTGTGGTTCCTCTGATGCTGGCAGCAATGAAGGCTCTTGGATCACCACGCCTTCTTGAATCTCTTGAAGTTTTTCTATCACTTCTATTTCAACCTTCAAAACTATAGAAAGAAAATCCTTTGCCTTTAAAACAGTGTCAATTCTATATCTCCTTCCTTGATAAAATACTGTCAGTCCAACTGGCACCTCCCATCTGAATTGAATCTGATGTTTTTTAAGTTCTTGTGTAAAAAAAACAAATTCCTTCCTATCTCTTAACATCTTGGAAGGAATCTCTTTCAGCACCTTCAGCTCCTATTCTCCAATTTTTAAAGTTGTCTGATATGAAACTTGCAGAATCTGATTTCTCATAGTCCTTTTCACAAAATAAACCACAATGTCCCGAGGAAGCTTTCTCTGTCTTGCGATCCAGGAGTTAACTCTATATATTTTATCAATTTGGTAAGCTATCTCTTGGGGTTCCACTTCAATAAATTCAGCCAATGCTTCTGATATAATTTTTCTTAAGTCTTCTCCTCGCTGTTCTTGCATACCACGGATTCTAAGAGCTCCTTCCATAAGTAATTGTAATATTGTAATATCACAACCTGATCTTCATTTTGATCCACTTTTTTCTGAACCCCTTTCATTTTGTCTTCTAAATGCTTATTTGACTGAGAGATCTGTTGCATTTCCTCTTCCAATCCCTCAATTTTTTTACTCAATCCTTGAACTGCCATGAGAATATCTTCTCTTATTTTTGCATTAAAATTCTCCATCATCTCTTTTTGCCTATCTTCAGAAAGTTTTAATTGTACTTTCAATATATCCTCAAGACTTGGTTCAGATCCCCTTCTTCCAGAAGGCTGCCATTCTGTCTTCAAAAGAATCAGGAATTTAAACTTAACAACTTTCCTTTACTCCTTTCAGTATAAGAGAATTCCGTTTGTAACAATCCACAAATAACGCTACTTTGTTGTACTAAAAAATTTTACTTTCACTTTCAGATGCCATTTTAAAAGTCAATTAATCAGAGACAAAGAAAGGTTTCAGGTTTCAAAAAGGGAGTCGGTATACTTGCCGTGTTGATTTTACATCAAAGATCGAACGCTTGTGAAATTCCCATCTGCTTAGAAAATCAATCAATTTAATAAGTCCTTTTGAGCAGAAATGACCCCCTACTCCTTTTTCCTGAAAAAAAACAGGAGCGCGTTTGAAGTTGGAGATAGTGGAGTTCGGTGGGATCATAAATCCAGGAAAATTCGCTCTTAAGAGCAAACCCCCTGTCTAGATCTACCACTTTTCCACAACTCTGCATAACCCTCTTATGCCCAAAGGGTATGCTAAGCTTAGTGAACAGTGATTTATACTGTTTCACTGACTTTTACGATCTTCTAACGTGGAGTGCCCTGTTAGAGCACCCGGCAGGAGCGGTGACGTCACGTTAGTGCTCTTATGCACGCCCCTTACAGACCTCTTAGGAATGGGGTGAGGTCAATAGTAGATAGTTTTTGGTTAAAACTTTGGGGATTTTGGGAAGAGACCACAGAATCTGGTAGTGCATTCCAGGCATTAACAACTCTGTTTCATATTTTCAAGTCATATTTTCTGCAATCAAGATTGGAGCAGTTCACATTAAGCTTAAATCGATTGTGTGCTCGTGTATTGTTGTGATTAAAGCTGAAGCTTGTCCCACCACAAGCCTGTGTAAACGAGGCATTACGAACTCTAGCTGACCAAATCATGGAGGCTGAAGCCAAACACCCTGATTCACTGGCCATTGTTTTGGGAGATCTAAACAAGGCAAACTTAAGGAAAGAACTACCAAAATACTTTCAGCATGTCAATTGTCCCACCAGAGGCAAGAATACTCTAGACCACTGCTACACAACACTAAAAGATGCCTATCGGTCTTTACCACGTGCAGCTGTAGGACACTCTGATCATTGCATGATTCACCTTGTACCTGCTTACAGGCAAAGACTTAAAGCCATAAAACCAATAATTAAATCAATGAAAACCTGGACGGAGGAATCAGAATTAAAGCTACAGGCATGTTTTGACTGCACTGATTGGAATATTTTTTAAGATACCTCTGCAGACCTGGATGAACTCACAGATACTGTAACATCATATGTCAGCTTCTGTGAAGACCTATGTACCTACAAGGAACTTGCAAATACACAGTAATAACAAACCTTGGTTTACACCTAAACTTAAGCAGCTACGACATTCCAAAGAGGAAGCCTACAGAAAGGGAGATAAAATGCTGTACAATCAGGCAAGAAATGCACTAACAAAGGAGTTAAGAGCAGCAAAAGAAGCTACTCTGAAAAGCTAAAGAATCAATTTTCAGCAAATGAACCAGCAAACATGTGGAAAACTCTTAAAAATATCACCGGCTATGGCAAACCTCCTTCCCAGGCTGAAGGTAATCAACAACTGGCAGATGACCTGAATGAGTTTTACTGCAGGTTTGAAAGGAAACTACAGCCACCTATCTCCACAACCCCCATCTCAGACACAGCAACAACAGCCAAGCCTCCTACAACTGACCCCATTTCATTGGGTTCACAACCCCTAGTGATAACAGAAAAGGAAGTGCAGGACCTATTTCACAGACAAAAGCCAGGAAAAGCACCAGGCCCAGACAAGATAACTCCTTCTTGCTTAAAAGTCTGTGCTGACCAATTGGCCCCCATCTTCACCCATATTTTCAATAAATCACTAGAGATGTGCTATGTTCCTTCTTGCTTCAAACGCTCTACCATCATCCCAGTGCCGAAGAAGCCCACCATCAAGGAACTAAATGACTACAGACCAGTTGCTCTAACATCTGTAGTCATGAAAACCTTTGAAAGGCTAGTGCTTTCCTACCTGAAAACCATCACGAATCCGCTTTTAGACCCCTTGCAATTTGCATACCGAGCAAATAGATCAACAGATGATGCTGTTAATATGGCTCTGCACTACATCCTACAACATCTTGAGTCTCCAAAGACCTATGCAAGGGTCCTTTTTGTAGACTTTAGTTCAGCATTCAATACCATCATTCCAGACATTCTTCTAACTAAGCTAAACCAGCTACAGGTACCGGAACAGACTTGTAAGTGGATCACAAGCTTCCTAACAAACAGGAAGCAGCAGGTGAAGCTAAGCAAGATCACATCAAATACCTGTAAAATTAGCACAGGGGCCCCCCAAGGCTGTGTGCTCTCCCCACTTCTCTTCTCTCTGTATACCAATGACTGCATCTCCAATGATCCATTTGTTAAGCTACTGAAGTTCGCAGATGACACAACAGTGATTGGTCTCATTCGAGACAATGACGAATCCGCATATAGACGTGAGGTCGAACGACTAGCCTTGTGGTGCAACCAAAACAATCTGGAACTGAACACACTCAAAACCGTAGAAATGGTGGTAGATTTTAGGAAAAACCCTTCCATACTTCCACCTCTCACAATACTTGACAACACAGTATCAACAGTAGAAACCTTCAAATTTCTGGGTTCTATCATATCGCAAGATCTCAAATGGACAGCTAACATCAAAAACATCATTAAAAAAGGACAACAAAGAATGTTCTTTCTGCGCCAACTCAGTAAGCTCAAACTGCCCAAGGAGCTGCTGATCCAGTTCTACAGAGGAATTATTGAGTCTGTCATTTGCACCTCTATAACTGTCTGGTTCGGTTCTGCAACCCAACAAGAAAAACACAGACTTCAGAGGATAATTAGAACTGCAGAAAAAATAATTGCTACCAACTTGCCTTCCATTGAGGACCTGTATACTGCACGAATCAAGAAGAGAGCCGTGAAAATATTTGCAGATCCCTCGCATCCTGGACATAAACTGTTTCAACTCCTACCCTCAAAACGACGCTATAGAGCACTGCACACCAGAACAACTAGACACAAGAACAGTTTTTTCCCGAAGGCCATCACTCTGCTAAACAAATAATTCCCTCAACACTGTCAGACTATTTACTGAATCTGCACTACTATTAATCGTTTCATAGTTCCCATCACCAATCTCTTTCCACTTATGACTGTATGACTATAAC